>NC_050575.1:384247426-384407833 GCF_011100635.1 Trichosurus vulpecula | reverse complement strand
CTCATCTCTGTTCCCTTCTGCTCCATCCGCAGCCCATCCCCTGTTCTAACCCAAACAGCAAGATGCACATCCCCTAGATGGCCTTTGGCAGTGTGAAGAAGCAGGATAACTTTGCCAAAGTTCCTGTTTTTACTAAGACCCTTAGCTGTCTAACTTCTTCTAGGGTCAGATGTCTTTTTCTGGGCCACCCTCAGAAAGGGTTAATTTATTCTTGATATTCTTTGCATGTTGTCTCCCCAATTAGATTATAAGCTCCTCAAGGGTAAGGACTGTCTTTAGCCTGTTTTTATATCCCCAGAGCTTAGCAAAGTGCCTGGCACATAGTAAGAGTTTAATAAACATTTATTGCCTTGCTGAGTATTGAGACAATTTTTTTATTTATTGACTTATTGTCTATTGCCTTTTTTAATTTCTTTTTTAATTATTTTTTATTTTTAGTTTACAACACTCAGTTCCACAGGTTTTTAAGTTTCAAATTTTCTCCCCCTTCCTCTCCTCCCCCACTCCCCTCCAGCTGGCATGGAATCTGATATAGGTTCTACATATACCTTCACATTAAATTTATTATTTACAGTAGTCAGGTTGTAAAGAAGAATTATAACCAGTGGAATGAATCATGAGAAAGATAGTCCCATTTATTGCCTTATTGAGGCAGCATAGTGGATAGATCACTGGGCTTGAAATCAGGAAGGTTCATCTTCATGAGTTCAAATCCAGCCTTGGATACGTACTAGCTGAGTGACCCTGGGAAAGTCAATCACCCTGTTTGCTTCAGTTCCTCATCTGTCAAATGGGCTGGAGAAGGAAACGGCAAGCCACTCCACTGTCTTGCCAAGAAAACTCCAAATGGGGGCATGGAAAGTGGGACACAACTGAAAAATAACTGAATAGAGAAATATTTATTGATTGGCTGAATTGTTATGATCGCATTCTCTTTTTCCTTAGTTTGGAGTTCAGATAGAAAGAGTACTGGGAAGTCCTTATCCGGTCATCATTCTTTCTGTTTAATGTTCTACAAACTTTGACACCCAGGCAGATCAAAAGACTGATTTTTGCCACTGAATAAAAATGAAGGGCATGAGCTCAGCTTCTTGTTGAAAGTCCCTCCAGGACAAAGCCAACAGCAGAAAGGAAAAGGAAGAAGGTGTGTGCTTCATCTTAATCTCACATGGTTTTGATTTCTCTGGCTAGGTCTCTATATTTTGAAAACTTTTTTCTTTCATGGGACTTAGAGGTTATTAGTATATCACATGGCAGCATCTATTAAAAAATATTGTTCTGCTTGACACTTAAAGAATCTTACTCCCTGGTTTTTTCCTACCTTCCTTCTCTTCTGCTACTTTACCCCTCTCCACAAACCCTACGATACAGCCACATGGCTTGACTCACTGTTCCTCACACATGGCGTCCCATCTCCCATCTCTGTGCTTTTGCACAGGGTACCACCCTGGCATGTTCCCCCTCTTCACCTCCACACCCTGGATTCTCTGACTCCCTTCAAGACTCACCTCAAATCCCACTTTTTGCAAGAAGGTTTTCCCAGTTCCCTCCAATCTCTACTCCTCCCCTCTGAGATGACCTACCATCTACTCTCTGAAGGTCTTATTTGTACATAGTTGTCTGTATGCTGCCTCCCACCATTAGACGGTGAGCTCAATGATGGCAAGAGCCATGCTTTTTCTTTCTACCCTCAAAGCTTAGCACAGCACCCAGATATAGTAAGCTGTTGTTCCCCCTTTGTTTTCAAAGAGGACCAATGACAGCATGGGTAATAGATGTTTTGATTTGTGGATACATTGGATTTAAGCAAAGTGCAGTTTTGGAAAGTCACCTCTCTTCCTGAGTAATCAAAGTCCAGCGGAAAGACAAAAGTCAAGGCGACTGGCAGTGGCCCAGGATGCAACAGATGACCTTGGCATCCTTGATGTCTAACCAAGCGCTAAGCATTCCACAGCACCTGCTTCCGCCATCTTCATGGCCATTGGAACAAATTGTTCTCATTGACCCATTCTGCCAAGGGAAGTCTTCACGTGGCTGGGGTAAACATCCCCCTTACTCACTGATGGGTTGGAGGCCTGTTTAGCCTCAATCTGGATTAGCCTGTTCAGCGTGTCTGACATGTTTTTACCAGGGTGTGGCTGCTGCACATGTTACAGTTTCTTGAATCCACAGGTGAGAGTACATGTTTGTTGTTCGGTCGTGTCTGACTCTGTGTGAGCCCATTTTGGGTTTTCTTAGCAAAGATACTAGAGTGGTTTTCCGCTTCCTTCTCCAGATCATTTTACAGATGAGGAAACTGAGGCAAACAGGGTTAAGTGACTTGCACAGGGTCACACTGCTAGTGTCTAAGTCTGGATTAGAACTCATGAAGATGAGTCTTCCTGATTCCAAGTCCAGTATTCTATCCACTGTGCCACCAAGCTGCCCAGCAAGTATCTGAGGCTGGATTTGATTTGGGTCTTCCTGACTCCAGGTGCAGGCTTCTATCTACCGCAAATCCCATCTACCTACCTACCACTTCTTTGCATAACCTGTGCACCTAGGTCCCTAAATTTGGGCTCCTACAGGTGGCAGTGCTACTCGTTAGCAACCTCGGTAGTAGGAGAAGTGTCATTTAGTAACCATTGCCAAATACAAACAAGAATCTTCTAGAACTATTTCATGTGCGAATAACAGCTAGCATTAATGTAATGCTTTGAGGTTTGCAGAGTGCTTTACAAATATTAGCTCATTTGATCGTCACAATAACCGTAGAAGGTAGGTAATATTATTATCCTCATTTTACAGGTGAGAACACTGAGACAGACAGAGGTTAAGTGACTTGCCCAGGGTTACAGGATGGATTTGAACTCAGGTCTCCTTTGACTCGAGGTCCAGGGCCCTATCCACTGAACCACCCACCTACTTCCATTACTCTGTTTTAAAATACATGCATTAAATTTAACAATATTTTAAGTGAATCATCTTATTTTTTTCCATGTCTTCTTATGATTTTTTCTGTATGTTTTTCTTCTAAGTGATTTGGTGGCAGTTCCAGAGGTGGCCGCCACTGCTGCTGTTTTTCTTTGCATGGTGGAGTAGAATCTCTCCTGTGCCAAGTTCATGACTTAACCTCTCGAAATGTCAGCTTTCTCATCTATCAGAGCTACTTGTACTTATAACATTGTTGCGATGAAAGTGTTCTGCAAATCTTAGAGCCCTATTTATAAAAGGCCTAAGTTCCAGTCCCTCATCTGACTCTGGACAAGTCACCTAATTGCTCTAGGTAATAACAACAGTGCTCTAATAATAACTAACATTTATAATATATAATTATATATTATATATATTATATTATAATATAATAAGAACTAACACTCTACATATGTAATCATTTGATCCTCCCAGCAACCTTGTTATTTTATCTCCAGTATATAAGAAGAGAAATTTAGTGATTTGACCATTGTCTGAGGCAGGACTCAAACTCACATCTTCCTGAGTCCAAGTCCAATGCTCCATCCACTGCACTAAGTTGCAGAAAAGGTGCTCTTCCATTAAACTGTAAGCTGGTTGAGAGCATGGACCTTCTTTTGTCTCTTTTTGTATCCCCAGCATTTGGCACAGTGCCTGCCACATAGCAGGCTCTTAAAGAAATGTTTGTTGACTGAGTTATTGGTAGAAAGAATTCATAATATTGATGAAATCACAAATCTAATCCCTATCCCACTAAAGCTCTAAGTGAATATGAGTTATCTTTATTTAACTAGTTATAGCCAACATATATATTGTTGTTTGGGATTTGGTTACATGATTCTATATTGCCTCATACAAGCCTTCCTGCTTCTCCCTAAATACCTCATATTCATCATCCCTTATTGTACAATACCATTCCATTCATATGCCATAGTCCATAGCCATTAGACATATAAGCTGCTTCTTGTGCTATTATAAATTGAGTTTCTAGGAATGGTTTTGTACAGATAGTATTTTTCCAGGTCAATAGCATCTAGTCTCATGGGGGAGATTACTGGTCCAAAGAATGAGAAGAGGGGGGTTTTTTGTTTGGTTTTTAGTTTTGGGGGATTTTTTGCATAAGGCCATATGACCTTGCTAGAGTTAACTTGGAGAGCAGTAGTGTTCATTGTCACCTTCAGGTACCACAAAGATGAAACACACACAAAATTAATACGAATTCATTCCTTAAAGAAAAATCCTATAAAGTGAATTTCTATATGCTAGCACTACAAATTTCATTATAAAATTTTCTCTGATAAAATTTTCATCCCCAAAACATAAGAGCAATTTTAAAACTCTGATTTTAAAAGACTGGAAGTCTTCTAAAATTATAGTTTAAAACCCTCTAAATACATAAGTGTATTTCTGTGTGTATACATATACACATATATTACATGTATATATATATATGCACAAACACATATACAATCAGCATCTCAGAAGTCATCTAGCTCAGTCCCTTCATTTTACAAGTGAGAGACTGAAGCCAAATAAGGCTAAATGTGACTCAAAGTCCCACAGGTAGCAAGGAACAGACCCGAGATCAAACATAGGTCCCCATATCCAGGGCTCATTCCATGGTACCACAGTACCACTTAATATACAGATGTATGTAAATTGTCATTTGTCTTTCATTTGGAAGAGGACCAATGACATCTACATGACGCCTTCATTCACACGTGGATTGGATTTAAGTGAGGCAGAGTTGCATGACATCATCAGCCACACTCTCTCTTTCAGAGTCATCAGAGTCTGGTGACAGGACAAAAGTCAGGATGACTGGCGATGGGCTGGGAAGCAGAAGATGACCTTGGCATCTTTAACGTCTGAAAAAGTTCTAAGCCCTGCACAGAGCCTGCTTCAGGCACCTTCACGCCTGTTGAAACAATTTGTCCTCATCTACCCATTTCATTGGGGGAAGTCTTCATGTACTTGAAGCAGACATCTCCCTAACCTACCAACAGGTTTGGGACCTGGTGGTTACCCTCAACTCATCTGCCAAGACAGTTTACCAGGGTGTGGCCACGACACACACTTCAGCTTCTTGGAGCCACAAGTGAGTGTTGGGTGAAAGTAGACGCTGAAAGTGGAGGAGCAGCCCTGAGAAGGGCTCGGCAAGCCTTCACAACAGAGATGTTAGTCTTCCCTAAACACCCCCTACGCCCCAAATGTATGTGAGTATATGGTGTTGTCATGCTTCAGTCACATCTGACTGTTTGTGACCTCTTTGGGGGGTTTTCGTGGCAAAGATATTGAATTGGCTTGCCATTTCCTCCTTCAGCTTACAAATTAGGAACAAAATGAAGTTGGGGGATTTGCCCAGGGTCTCACAGCGAGTTAGTGTCTGGGTCCATATTTGAACTCAAAAGATGAGTCTTCCTGATTCCAAGCCCAGTGCTCTATCCACTGAACCATCCAGCTTCCCCAATATGAGTACATTATACATTTATTCCTATAATGTAGGATTAGGATGTTTGTTTCTTTATATAATATGGGCTGAGGAGTGTGGGCCCTCTAGATTCTAAGCCTGTTGTTTGGTCATTGTGCTTCTAGGGGCTTAGCTCTAGTGCAAAGGGCTCTGGGTAGGTTAGGAGTGTGGGGAAATCCCTTCCTCTGGGCAGAACAATGAAAGGCTAGGTTATTTCTGACAACTGATCATCTGTTATTATTTTATCCTTCTCTGAATAGACTTGAGGTTCCCATGGAGCTTTCTGAGCCTAAGCAGCTTTGCTTTTAAATATGTCCACCAATTTCATGCACAGTTAATTCTCTAGATTCATTAATCCTTGCTCTGTCCTCTGCTTCCCATCCTTTTATTCTGCTCCTCCCTCCACTGATTTGTTTTCCTCAAGATTACAATGTTTTGCTGAGCTTAACTATCCTGAGAGCTTCTTGCTGGCTAGACCATCTTGGAATTTCTGCAGTAAACAGAGTCATATGTATCTGTAAAGTTATATGTATCTAGGTCTTGCAGTTAGCTGTGCGTTGATGGTCATTTCTTTAACAATAGTGTATGTATTTAGAGGATCTGGAGCTGGAAGTGACCTTGGAGATCATTTGGTCCAGCCCACTCATCTTCCAGAGGTGGAAACTGAATTCTAGGATTAATGTTATAGATAAGAAAGATAGATTGCCACAGGTCATGGGGTTAGGAAAGGCTTCATGAAAGAGGCAGATGTGAGCTGGGCCATGAAAGTAATCTTCTAAGGGTATAGGAGAGGTGAGATTTACTCAACACCCCACACGAAAAACACTGTCCCAGAGAGAGTGGAAAGAAAGAAGGAGGAAGGGAAGGAGAGAAGGGAAAACTTCAAAAAGGAAGGAAGGAAATAGCAAATAGCAAATAGTGGAGGGAAGGAAGAAAGAAGGGAAACTGCCGAAATGGAGGAAAGGGAGGAAAAGAGAAGGAAAACGGAAGGAAGGAAGGAAGGAAGGAAAGAAGGAAGGAAGGAAGGAAGGAAGAAATATGAAAGGAGAGAGAAGGAAGAAAGAACGGAAATGGAAGGAAGGAAAGAAAGAAAAGAAAGAAAGAAAGAAAGACAGACAGACAGACAGAAAGAGAGAAAGAAAGAAAGAAAGAAAGAAAGAAAGAAAGAAAGAAAGGAAGGAAGGAAGAAAGAAAGGAAGGAAGGAAGAAGGAAGGAAGGAAATATGAAAGGAGAAGGAAGAAAGAAGGGAAAAGGAAGGAAGGAAGGGAGGAAGAAAAGAAGAATAGGAAGGAGAAGAAGGAGGAGATTAAGAAAGAGGAAGAAAAAGAACAAAAGAGAAGATAGAGGAAAGAAGGAAACCAGAAGAGGGATCAAGAAAAAGGTGAAGCAACAAGAAAGGGTAGGGGAATTTTCCTATTAAGTTCTCAACCAAGAGCAGGGGAAAGTCCTGAGGAATCTGGGGAGAAATAGCCAGCCTGACGCATAAACTTTAAGCCCTTGTGGACCTTCCCCCTCCTAGTGCCTCTGCTGTATTTGTGAAGGTCAACATGAAACATAGCTTGTTTGGAGGGTTTTTTATGTGGTTGTTTTTGTTTTAATTAGAGACACCGTAGTCTCAATACAACCATGGCATCCACCGACAAGATGCTTAAGTGATTTGGGCACCCATAAATTGAGGTCAGACCACTTCGGAAAGTTAGACCCTGACTGTATTGTGTCCATTCAATAAGAATTTGCCCAATGGGTGTATTGATGACATAGCGGTCATAGTCACCATAGTCACAGATTCAAAGCAGGAAGAAACCTTCCAGGTCATTGAGTTCACCCTCCTCTTTTCACCAATGAGGAAACTCGGTCCAGCTGGGCTCATACACCACCTTTCCACATGCCTTAAGGATTACAAAGTCCTATTCTAACGACAATACGAGGATGCAGGTAGCACAAAATAGGCATGTCTGTGTGTTCCATATCTATCAAGCAAGCAAACATTTATCAAGCACCTACCATGTGCCAAACACTATGCGAGGCATGGAGGATAAGAAGGGGAAAAAATGGAAACAGTCCCTGCCTTCAAGGAGCTTACATTCTTTTGAGGGGACAACACTTCTCTCAATAGCAACCCGGTACATTGTCAGTGAATCATGACCAGCAAAGGAGTCTGAAATGAAAGAACAATGAAATATCCAAAGACATTGTGCTGAAGAAGAAAAAGGAAGAGAAGGCACAGGCATAAAGGACACCAAAGACAAGACAAACTTCTTGATATGTTACAAGTTTAATGGTGAGCAGAGCTCAGCCCCATGGGATTTACAGCTGGGGGGATCTCTAGTCCAGGGGTTCTTGACCTGGGGGCAAAGGAGAGATTTCGTTAGGGGGTGAGGAAGGAGTTTGTGAACTTGGATGGAGAAAAAAATCACATTTTATTTTATTTTTACTAACATCCAACTGAAATTCAACACTTTATTCAATTATGAACGAAAGCAACAAACATGATTCTGAGGAGGGGTTCATAGGTTTTACCAGACTGCCAAAGGGGTCAATGGCACCAAAAAAAAGCTACAGACCCCTGATCCTTAATCTAATCTTATGATAATCTAATTTCCTCATTTTGTAGATGAGAAAACTAAGGCCCAGAAGAACCATAGGATCATAGATCTAGAATGGACCACAGAAGCCATCGATTCCAACGCCCTCATTTTACAGATGAGGAAAAAGAGGCCCAGAGAAGGTAACCTACTTACCTGAGGTCCCACAGGTAGGATTTGAACCTCAGTCCTCTGCCTCCAGGGGGCAGATAGGTGGCTCAGTGGATAGAGCACTAGGTTTGAAATCAGGAAGACTCCTCTTTATGAGTTCAAATCTGGCTTCAGACACTTACTAGTTGCGTGACTCTGGGCAAGTCACTTGACCCTGTTTGCCTCAGTTTCCTCATCTGTCAAATGAGCTGGAGAAGGAAATGGCAAACCACTGCAGTATCTTTGTCAAGAAAACCCCAGATGGGGCCATGAAGAGTCAGACATGACTGAACAACAACCTTTGAGTCCAGAGATGCTTCCTTTCCCCGCTACTAAATGAAGTGACCATCCCAATGCTTTTTTTCCTCTGTAAAATAAAAAGGCTAGCTAAGACAGTCTCTTAGCTCCCTCTCATCTTCGACATTCTGGCATTCTGTGAAATGTCTTCTCTCCTCATTCAGTTACACTGTTCCTTTCCTGAAACGAATAGATGTGCTGAAGAATGTGCTGGGTCGATCTGAACTCTGAGTATTTCTCAGCCAAACCGTACATCTTACATTCTCCCAACCAGAGCCTAATATTAGAAGGTGGGAACTTTAAAGAAAAAAAACATCCCATCCTCTCTTCCTCCCAGGACAGTGAATGGGAAACCTGTCAGATCAGATCACAGTAGCAAAACACCCAATGAATCCTGGGTTCCCAGCATTCACCATCCATTTCCTTTCACTGATATATATGTGCTAAATTACATTTTAGCAGGAAAAAAAACCCCACCTCGAAGCCACATAAACAAAATTGGAGAAGACACAGTCCAGGGATATCAACTCTGAAAGGCACATAGCTGAAGAATGGATAGGAGAGACATTAGCACTTTTTTTTTAACTACAGCCATAACTGCTCAGTAAACTTAGAGTGTCCTAGGCAGTGAAATTCCTTGCAACTATTCTTGCCTCTATTAAGCCAAAGGTACTCTTGCTTATAAAAAGATGTAAACTATCAGTGCAAGGTGATTGATGCTAGGTCAAAGGAAGAGCATTGAGGAGCAAGTGAGGCGATGGAGAGCTGAGATGAGCTGACTTCTTAGGAATGCACCTGCAAATACATGATTGCCCCATCTTTGTGGACCTAAATATGACATTCTGCCCCACCATTATATCCTGGGGAGGGGGGAAATATTTCCACTACATGGGCAACTAATGAGGATGAAATATGAATGTTCATGGGAAAAAAGGCAGCAGTGGGTCATGGAAAAAGTAATCTATTTAGTTAGAAGACCTGGGTTTGCAAACTAACCTTCCAGAGGGCATTTCTCTCCAGAACTCAGTTTCCTCAAATGTAAAATTAAGGGGCTGAAAAGATGGTATCTGAGATCTTATATATAAAATGGGGGAAGAGGGTTGAAAAAGATGTTCTTGAGAATCTTCTCCAGGTCTAGCATCTTTTATTCTGAGCTCCCTTTTGAGACTATGACATTGTATGATTTACAGTTGTATAGCAATACCAAATGTTTAAATGTTTACAAAAGCACAGCACAACTTTGCCAGTGCAATCTAGCTCAATATCCTCCTCCTGTTCAGCTAGGTGGCACGGCAGCTAGGTGGCACCTCAGGACTGGAGTCAGGAAGATCTGAGTTCAAATCTGACCTCAGACATTTACTAGCTGTGTGACCCTGGGCAAGTCATTCAACCCTACAGGACTCAGTTTTTTTTTTAATCTGTAAAATGAGCTGGAGAAGGAAACAGCAAACCAGTCCAGTATCTTTGCAAAGAAAACCCAAATGGGGCCACAAAGAGTCAGACATAACTGAAAGGACTGAACAACAACATTCAAGCCCTGACCCAACTCATTGTCCATTTACTATCAGTCCAATATATGAAAAGGCAGACTAATTTAATAAGCTTCCCAGGTGAGTACATGGTGTGGTATGGACAATAAGTGCTTTTGATCCATTCTGTTTTTATAGTATGGATGGATACATTTATCTCTTTTGAAAAGTAATATATTTCACTGAGGAGAGTTATAGCATCCAAGAGCTCGGTACTATTAACAGAATGTCATCTACGAAAAGGAGCATCGTTTGAACCCCATCAATGGGTGGAAAGCTTTCTTTTGTGGACACTGCACAACGTTGAGCATTTCTCATGCCTCACTCGGTGTTGATACTCAGCAGATAACTGAACAAAGTTATCGTATCCATGAGAGAATCTGGCATGATTTGTATATATGTATGTTAGAGACACCTTTTTGGAGGAAAACTTTGAAGACTACATTTTTTCCTACCGAATCAGGTACCTGTCAATAGGCAGAGGAGAAGGGAGAAAGTTCTAACTAGAAGGCAATTTCTGTATCCCAGAAATCCTGTAAGTTTTTTTGGAGAAATGGTGACTCCGTATTGTACTGTCTGGACTCCACAGTGGATCTCACGCTGGACTTAGGATCTAAATTCCAACCCTAACTGTGACTGGAGGGCAGCAAAATGGTGCCATAGTGCATAGAGTGCCAAGCCTGGAGTCAGGGAGACTCATCTTCATGAGTTCTAATCCAGCCTTAGACACTTGTTAGCTGTGTGACCCTGGGCAAGTCACTTCACCCTACTGGACTCAGTTTCCTCATCTGTCAAATGAGCTGGAAAAGGAAATGGCAAACTGCTCCAGTATCTTTACCAAGGAAACCCCAAATGGGATCACAAAGAGTCAGACAAGACAGAAAAATGACAACACCACCAAAGGAAAGAGCATTAATCTTGGAATCAAGGGACCTGGATTCGAAACCTGCCTTTGCTACATATTTTTATGGCCTAGGACAAGTCATTTTCCTCTCTGATCCTCAGTTTCATCCATAAAATGGAGATTTCTTGTAGCTCTAAATACTAAGCTTTCCTATGATCAATGGAGATAGGACAATTTGCTAGGACACATGGGCTGCCTGACTCTTGATCATCAAAGTCCTCATGCAAAGGGAAACCTATAAATATCTAGGCTTCCTGCAGTTGGGAGGGATTAACCACACAGCAGTTAAAGACGGGCCTAAAAATGTACAGCTCACGTGTGTGTATGTGGAGGGGGGAGAAGAGAATAAAAAACTCGGGTATGGTCATCAAACCAAGGGAATCTCCCATGGTCTTAGCTCAAGCGTATTCATTTGATATCACGAAATCATGTGATACGGTATTGTGAAATGTTCCCTTGAACACAGAGAATCCGTCTAATGAGACATTAATTATTTGTCAACGACCTGCATCCCCCACGGCCTGGACAAGGAGACACCATTAAGGAAAGGAGGCAGATGGAAAGCTAAGTCACCATTTCTTTTTTGGGCTCGGACCTGTGATTTTGTTGAGAATGAGAATCCCAGTGAAGAAAGTTTCCCCCGTGAAGATTAATGTCTGCTCTGCAATCAAGAGCTGGCTGGGACACCATGAGATTAAGTGATTTCCTGGGGTCACACAGACAGGATGTGGCAGAGGCAGGACCTGAACCCTGGGCTTTCTGATGCCAAGACCTCTTCTCTATCCTCTGCCCCTGAAAGGATGTAGGGGACGGATGCAGGTCACTGACAATCTAACATCCCATAATGTGGATCATGATGATGATGGTGGTGGTGATGGAGATGATGATGACGATTCATAAAGTAGAATACTCTTATATTCATACGTATAATACCATCTCACAAAATTAATGATCCCTCATTTTCATTATGCCCAGCTGGTGAAATGTGTTCTTAAATCTCAAAGGAATCTTAAAAACCATTCAAGTCCAATTCTCTCATTCTAAGGAGGAGGAAACTGAGAAGCCTTGGGGCATGAGCTCAGGTCTCCTGGCTTCCAGTCCAAGGTTCTTTCTACTCCACTGTTCTGTCTCCCAATTGAGTAGCTAGGATGGAAAAGGCAATGGGTTCCATGGTGTGTGCGGTACATGCCGCTTTAATAAGAAGAACGAATGACAACAGCTAACATTTACACAGGGCTTTAAGTTTTACAAAGCGTTTGGACATTTTTCCTCATTAGAATGAGGACAACCCTGGCAGGTAGACGTGATTATTATTCCCATCTTATAGATGGAGAAATTGAGGCTGGGAGAGGTTAGGTCACTCCGCTAGGGTCATATAGCTAAGAAGTGTTTGAGATAGGATTCTGCCTCAGATATTGCTGTGTCTGCATCCTGTACTCTATTCGCTTTCCCAGCTAGCTGCCTCAAGACAGATTCTCTGCCCTCAAAGAGTTTATATTTCAGGTGGAGAGTCAAAACATTAACCCATAACAAGATGGGAGTCCCTGAGTGGTCCTAACAAGAAGTGCCAGGAGCTCAAAAGAAAGAAAGAACATTTTGGGCAAATAAGGTCTAAAAGTCTGCATAGAGAAGTACCCCGAAGGTGGGTTAACAATAATCATATATTTCTATAGTATTTTTTTATTATGCGCAGCTATTCCTCTGATACACCCCATGTAAAGCCAATAAGTAAGTGAAAGATCTTTCCTGCCCATTCAATAGGCCTCAGGTGGGGCCAACAAAGGGAGGCCTGATTAAAAGCAGGCCCACACCCTTTCCCTAATTAGATGTGAGGCCCCAGGCCCCACACCCTTTTGCTAGTTAGGCCTCCAGAGAGCTCTAAGAGGAGTTGCTAAGACCAGAGCCAATGGTATGTGCACTGAGTTCTAGTCAATAAGATGCCAGCTAGGACTGTATAAAAAGAGAGCCCAGAACTGAGAGCAGCAGAACTGGGAGCAACAGAACTGAGAGAAAACTGAGGCAGGATTCAGAAGCAGACACTGAGAGAACATTGAGGCAGCAGACATTGAGGGAGAGCCAACACTGAGAGAGACTGCAGAGTGGAGAGTGCAAAACAAGAGAGTCGTAAAGATCAAGGAACTCGGAGTCAACAGAGCTGCAGGAGAGAGTGCTGAGCAGAGAGTTAGGATTCGTGAGTGATTGTTTACAGGAAGGCCCTGGGAGGGTGAGGGGACATTGCAGGATGGTTTGGCTCCTCGCTATAATATTGTGTTACAATTTCCTTGTTGCTATATTGAGGCAGGCTTACTGGCTTTGGAATATTATTGCTACTATATGGAACTGGAATTACTGGTCCTGGGATGGGATCCTCTCATGTCTAAATAAATGTTATACTTCCTCTGCCTTCTACTTAGAGAATTTCTTAGACTTTGCGATTCTGAACCATTCAGGCATGTTCATGGTCGTCCTCAAGGTCATGAATCTTGCCTTACTGCTATTCCAAAGTACTCTGGGTATTACTACCCTCATTTTGCAGATGGGGAAACCATTGAGGTGATGTCACATGCCCAAAGCCACCCAAGCCTTCTGCCCTCCAATTTCCACTACACCATGGTGCCTTTGAAAAGCCAGTAAAGACCAGGAAAAGCATTAAAGAGGGGATGCACTGTGCCCAATGACTAGGTTCTTGGTACTATGAGAAAGTATGCCATCCATGGCAGATACACATTGGTTCATTTATTAACTTCTTCTCCACTTGACTCTCTACCCATTCTTCAACGCCCAAGGACTTTCTCCCTAGTTTTTCTTTCTTTCCTTTTTTTTTGGGGGGGGGGGGTGGGGCACAGGGGAGGTAATCGGGGTTAAGTGACTTGCCCAGGGTCACACAGCTAGTAAGTGTCTGAGGCCAGATTTGACCTCAGGTTGACCTCTATCCATTACACCTTCCAGCTGCCCTTCTCCCTAGTTTTTCACACAACACTTGGTCTCTCTAATGCATCTGCCAAGTCCTATCATGTGTTGTAGTTATCTGTGTTTGCATCTTACCCCCAGCCTTTCCATGTTTTTTTGCACATGATCTACACTTAGTAAATGTGAATAAATGATTGAATTTGCACTTGAGGGTTTAATACAAACCAGATTCGATCCTATATTCAATAAGGCTGAATAAACCCTCACCCAAAGGGAGTGTGGTATAGTGGGGAAGACTCTGGCTTTGGAATTTCAAACCCCACTTCTGACACTCATGACCTGTATGACCTTAAGCAAATTACTTAACCTCTCTGGGACTCAGTTTCCTCATCTGTAAAATGGAAGGGTTGAATTAGATGAATGCTGAGATTCCTTCCAGTACTAGCATAATGATCCTAGAATTTACTTGTGCGTAAGGTACCCACTGTGCATTTAAGTGTTTCTAATGGATAAAAACTTGTCTTTAATTTTTAAAACTAAGGGCGATCTATCCCAAATACCCCCCTAGTCAAATGGATCCACAGTTTTGGGGGAAGATTAGGAAGCAAGGCATGGAGGTGGGGCTTCCTTGAGTATCTTTGTTGAATAGACAATGAAAGTGGTTTCTGAATGAGGTTGCCACAAAGAAGGGTCCCAGGGTCTGCAAACTCTCTGTGTGACCCACGAAAAGCTATTTCTTCCTCTCTGCCAAGGACCTGACACAAAGAAGGGATTAAATATTTCTCCAATTGGATTGGAGTAGATGGCATGGAATTTTGTCATCTGTACAGCGAGCGGGTGATGACAGTTTATAATGGCTTGCATTTACGTAGTATTTCAAGGTTTGCAAAGTGCTCCCCTCACGATAACCCCGGGAGGTAGGTGCTGTTGTTATCCCCATTTTACAGATGGGGAAACTGAGGCTGGCCCCGGTTAAGTGACTTGTCCAGGATCACTCAGCTCGCAAATGTCAAAGGCAGAACGCAAACTCAGGAAGATGAGTCCTCCTGACTCCAGGCCCAGCGCTCTGTGCACTGTGGCGCCACGTAGCTGATCTCTACTGTTGTCCTCCCATCAAAGATAATACAATTCCACGATTCTGTAAGTCATAAGGAGGGTTAGTCCCCCGGCGGGGTTCAGGTGTGGTGTCACAAATGCTGGATCTGGGGTCAAGAGACGGGTTCAGATCTCATGTCTCTCACTTACTATCTGTGTGATAATGGTGAAGTAGGTCACTTTCCCTTTCTGGACCTCAGTGTCTTCACCTGTAAAATGGATAGAAGGACCAGCTGGACTAATCTCTAATGTCCCTTGCAGTTCTAACTATGAGACCCTATGATCCAATGGGAAATTTTGGTTTCAAGCTCTTGGTAACAGCCTCCACTGCATGGACTAAAATATTAAGGGGAAATTTAGGTTTGACCTGTCAGTTTTCAAAAACAATGTAGGGAAGCTAGCTATCTCAATAGATACAGGGCCAGGCCTGGAGTCAGGAAGACCTGAGTTCAAGTCCAGCCTCCAAGACTTACTAGCTGTGTGACCTTGGACAAATCACTTAACCAAAGCTTGCCTCGGTTTCTTCTATTGTAAAAATACGAGAAATAATAGTACTTGCCTCCCAGGACTGTTATGAGGATCATGGCATAGAACTCTTGGCACATAGAAGATGCTAAATAAATGCTTGTTTCCTTCCTTCCTCTGCTTCCAGAGGACTGGGCTAGACAGAAGGAGACCTGGGTTCTAGTACCAGTCCTACCACTAGCCACGTGACCTTGGGCAGAGCAGCGTGGTACGGTAGAAAGAACAATGGACTTGGAGGGCCGACCCTAATGTCTTGGGACCTAAGCTCTAACCTCTGAGTTGCCTCATCTCTCAACTTCTCAGTTTCCCCATTTGTTAAATGAGAGGAGTAGAGTGGGTGATGGCTTTGATCCCTTCTAGTCCTACCATCCCATGACCTGAGGCGGCTTCCTATGCTGATATTCTCTGTTCTAAACTCTTTTCCACCTCTAACATTTCATGTTCAAAGTCTTTTCCATTGCCAGTATTTTTTAGATTAAGCTTCCTTCTCTGGAAGGAGGAAGTTCTCACATTCTGTGTTCTAGGGGCCCTCCTAGCTCTGACACTCTGTGTTCTAAGGGCTCTTCCAGCTCTGACCTTCTGTGTTCTACGGGCCCTCCCAGCTCTCACATTCCAACTCTAACATTTTATGTTCAAAGTCCTTTCTGCTGCCAACATTCTCTACATTAAGTTTCCTTCTCTAGAAGGAAGAAGGTCTGACACTCTGTGTTCTACGTCCCTTCCAGTTCTGACATTGTGTTCTAGACTTCCTCCCAGCTCTGACATTCTGTGTTCCAAGGTCCCTGATAGCCCTGATGTTTTGTTAACTGTGAATTTCTTTCAAAAAGCTGGATCGTGTGGCTATACTCTTAGTAACTTCCCATACTCTAGAGTAGAATCAGGGAAACAAATTATGTTTTCCAGCTGTACGTGTGTAGATGGAATAGACAGCCCTCTATGAGTCGTGATCTGAGGGACAGGGGAATCCCCTCCAACCAAAAATACCTCCCAGAAACCTGAAATTCCCACCATCAGTTATTTGCATTTTAAGAAAGTGGGTTGGGGTGGGGAGGTTGAAGTGGGGAAAAGCAATACTTTAACCTAGGGCAGTAAGTTATCTCAAAAGGATAACATCATCATCTCAGAGGGATTAATACCCAGGCATTAACAACCCAGCATGAAGCCAAACAGAGAGAAGAGCTGGGTTCTGGGGAATAGGGCAGGCCACTGTTCTGTGGGTTGAAACTTAGGTTTCAGCCACAGTTCTGCCTATCTTAGTTACAGCCTCTGAAACCTTAGACAAGTCATATCATTTAGGTCTCAGTTTCTTATCTGTTAAATTGGGATGATGATAGTACAAAACAGAAAGCACATGTGGGAGGGGGGTCTGGAGCTTCCAGTATAGGGCAAGGGTCTCCATGTTCTTTTGACTAGACCTCCTATTGTTAAAAATTATTTGAGCATACATCCCCAATATGTATTTATTTATTTATGAATTATATATATATATTGTTTTTGTTCAGTCATTTCAATCATGTCTAAAACTCTTCATGATCCCATCTGGGGTTTTCTTGGCAAAGATACTGGAGTGGTTTGCTATTTCCTTCTCCAGTTCATTTTACAGATGAGGAAACTGAGGCAAGCAGAGTTAAGTGACTTGCCCAGGGTCACACAGCTATTAAGTATCTTAGGCCACATTTGAACTTGGATCTTACATCCCCATTTTACAGTGGAGCAAATGGAGACTCAAGGGGGTTAAGTGATCTGTTTAGGGGCACCTTGCAAATCAATGCCATAGATGAATATATATACATATATATATACTATTGTCCAATACTTTTTAACATTATAAAACTTACCCCCTAGATTAATAGAAATTAAATAGGATAGAAATTAAAATTAATAGAAATTAAAAAGGATGAGATAAAGATGAAATATTCTGAAAATAATAGCACCTCTCTCTCAGGGTCATTGTGAGGCTCAAATGAGATGAATTTGTAAAGTTCTTAGTGTGGGCCTGGCACAGAGTAGATGTTTTATCTTATGAAGATCCATGCGGTTGAAAGTGTTTCACTATTTTTGAAAACCTTGGTTTGACATTTTGGGTCACAGTGATTGGGAGGTTAAGCTCAAAGTCCAATTTCTTTCCATACGTGGTCCTTAATGGCTGTCAGAGCTGAAAAGGATGATTCACCAGGATCCAGAGGCAAACGGGAAATGTATCATGGAAAGGATGGTGGGGAGGGGAGGTCTTACCATTTCCCCAAAGTGGGTGGGGAGAGACCGAAGCACAGAGAGCAGAAACGAAACACTGAAAAAGTGGCAGAACACCAAAGACAAAGTTTGCCCCTTCATAATTTCACTGAGAGTTGACCCAGGTAGAAGTTATTTGGGGGCAAGGTCTAGAGAGATATAGAGCCTAGAATCCTACCTTTGAGGTAGGACCACCATTCCTAACCCTGCCTTCTACCCGAGGGAGGGGAAGAAACCTGCTCCCCAAAGCAGAGCCTCAAGGAAAAGGACCCAGGAGGGAGTACTAAAAGAAGTATAGTATAGCACTTTCTTTGTACATATTTGTTCATATGTCATCTCCTCCATTAGATCGTAAGCTCCTTCAGGGCAAGGACTATCTTTTGCCTCTTTTTGTATCCCCAGGGCTTAGCCTAGGACCTGGCACATAGTAGGTGCTTAATAAATGTTTATGGAATGAAGCCTAGTTACAGCCCCAGCTGGAAGCGGTATGGGGACACAGATCAGTAGAGACCCTTCCTCTCTACCTCCCAAGGGGGTAAAAGGCACAAAATTCATCCCAAGTGGAGTTGGGGCAACACCTTGATCAGGACAACAGTGCTACAAGTCCCTGGAAGATGGACGTTGTGGCTTTCAAACGGAAAGAGCAATAGACCTGGATAGAGTCAAGAAATCTGGATCTGAACCCTAAACTCGGTTTCCTTCTCAGTAAAGTGAATGATGAGATGATTTCTAAGGATGTTCAAAATTTGAATCTTATGTACCAAAATCACTCCCTTCTTTGGGGTTCGGTTTCCTTTTCTGAAAAAATGAGTCCATTGAACTAAGATCCAACTAGCTTTCCATGATCTTAGGATCTACAGAGATCTCAGGATCATAAGCAGAAGGGACCTCTCAGTGGTAATTTAATCCATTTTTTTGGACGAGGAAACTGAGGCCCACAGGGATCGAATGCCTCACCGAAAGTCACACAGTAGCAGAGCGGAGATTCAAACCTACATCCTCCAGAGCAAGTATTCTTTCCCCCTACAGGGATATGCTGGAAACATAACAACGAGCTGTCCAACATGCCACACTAAGTTTCATGTGCATTATTCAGATCTTCTCCATCACTTTCTTAAGTCTAGACAATCAACAAAACAATGAGTCATGCCCAGATTTTTTTAGCCTTTGCTGATTTCTGAGGTGTAAATGTTCACAATGAAAATTTAATAACCTTTTCTCCTGAGCCCACGCTAGCTGGCTCCAGCTCTTGGTGCCCTGCATCCTACACTAAGCTCTCTCTCTCTGAAACTTAAAAAGGCAGAAGGTTTTCCAGCCAAGCCCAGATGTGTGTGTGGTTCAGGTGGAGGGACCCAGAGGCATCACTACAGTTGGCTGGGTTTGCTCAGGAGCCGCCCTCTCTCCTCTCCCTTCCAGACTTTGCTCCCATTCACCATGAACACTTTCTTGAGAGCCTAACATGTTTACACTGCTGAGAGCTGCTTCCCCTCAAAGGCTGAGCAGGCTGACAGCATGCACCGGAACACAGCACCTCACCCTTCCTCTCAACTCTTATCTGCCAAGAAGGGAAAACCTGGGAAGGCCCCAGTTCTCTCAAGTAGGGCTTTCTCACTAAGGCTCCCCCCACCACCACCCCTAATTGGGATCCACCTTGATTCAACAGGCAGCATGCATCTTAGTGTCAGAGGTCATCTGGTTCAACCTACTGCCCCACCAAGCAATCCTTACAGGTGGTCATCCAGGAGAAAGAAAGAAAGAAAGAAAGAAAGAAAGAAAGAAAGAAAGAAAGAATGAAAGAAAGAAAGAAAGAAAGAAGAAAGGAAGGAAGAAAGAAAGAAAGAAAGAAAGAAAGAAAGAAAGAGAGAAAGAAAGAAAGGAAGGAAGGAAGGAAGGAAGGAAGGAAGGAAGGAAGGAAGGAAGGAAGGGGGAGGGGGGAGGGAAGGAGGGAAGAAAGAAAGAAAAAGAAAGAAAGGAAGGAAGGAAGGAAGGGAGGGAGGAGGGAAGGAAGGAAGGAAGGAAGGAAGGAAGGAAGGAAGGAAGGAAGGAAGGCAGGCAATTTGGAGAAGGGGGAGTCTGTCAAAAGTTTTTAGTGAACTGGTTTAAAGCTCCCATTTAGACTTGATTTTCGGGGGCGGGGGGAATCAAATTCAGTGTAACTTTTCTTTTTTGGAAGAGAGAGTTTGTGAAAAATGACTAGCCTAAAAACAAGGGTTCAATAAAACTTTTCAAAACATTGATTTTAAAGAAGGAATCAGGCTTGTGGGAATGATTGTTTTTGACGGTTGCTGGTTTCCCAGTTTTCCTGCAAGGAGCTTGGATTTTGCTCAGTAACCCGAACACACTTTCCACTTAAACCAGCCCAAAGAAAAGCACTCCCTTGCTACCCCAGAGCCCGGGCCCTGCTTCCAGCTGAGGCTGGAACCATCATTGACAGAAGCAGCCCTTAAAGAGAAAGGGCCTGCCATGTCTGCCACCAGCCACATAAACTGACATTCAGGTCAGCCCAAGAGTCCCAGCTACAGCAGCATCCCCTAGCTTTGTTGTTGTTCAGTCATGTTCAGCTCTTCATGACCCGATTTCAGGTTTTATCAGCAGAGATACTGGAATGGTTTACCACTGAGGCAAATAGAGTTAAGTGACTTGCCCAGGGTCACACATATAGAATCTGAGGTCAAATTTTAACTCGGCTCCTCCTGACTCCAGGGCCAGTGTTCTAGCCACTGTACCACCTAGCTGCCCGTAACTTTCAGCCTGGCACAAAGCCATCCTCCAGAAAAGATAATAGCTGGCAAATGCTTCTGCAAATGCTTCAGCCTTCTTATTGCCAACAGCTCTGGCTGCTGAGGACCCAGGAAGGATCATTCTCACCACCATATTCCTTCACACCAACAAATCGTTCCACTGCTCTTGTTTTTCATTCAGGGAAATGGCATTAAAGAAGACGCATTCCCATCCACTCTGCCAGTGCATCCCAAGGATCACTGGGCTTTTCCATCCAACTTGCAGCTAAAATGACCCATCTGTATTGTTTCCCCCATTAAAATTCAAGTTTTAGGAGAAAAGAGGCTGTCTGGAATTTCTGTTCACATCTACAGAGCTCCATACAGCTCTTTGTACTGTTAGGCATTAAATAAATGCTTATCAAATGCTTTTTCATTCTTTCTTTTATTGGCGCTTCTGAGAACCGCTCCCAACAGAAGGTAATTAGCTAATTAACCCACAAACCTTTATCGCTTTGAAAGATTTTAGTTCTCTGCCACATTGACTCTAAATAAACACTAACTTAAAAACACAGAGAAGTCTAGAAAACACTAAAGAGTAGGAGGAACAGCCCTGGACTGAGGAGTCAGGAGATTTATGTTAAGGGGTGTGCCGGAGCTGGCTCAAACTGGCTCATGAGCTGATTGTTAAATTTGCACTGTATTTATACTTCAGAAATCATCAAATACGACAAATCGAGACTTGATTTATTGTTTCATTGATTGTCTAGACTTGAGAAAGTGGCAGAAAAATGTTAATAAAGCAGCTTAAACATAAATGTGTGTCCTGCATACTTTTTTTTTCTTCTGGATAGCCAGTTGTTAAACATCTACCAGCACACAACTGCCTGAGCTCCAAATCCTAACTCTGCCGCTAACACTGTGTGACCCTGGGTAAGTCACTTGAAGCAGTTAGATGATGCAGTAGATAGAGCACTGGACCTAGAGTCAGGAAGACCCGAGTTCAAATGTGACCTCAGACACTTACTAGTGGTATGACCCTGGGCAAATCACTTTACCTCTACCTCAGTTTTGACATCAGCAAAATTGGAGAATGACAACAGGGCCCATATCACAAGGTGTTATAAGGATCAAATGAGATCAGATACATATATAAAAGGAGTTATTACTGTTGCTGTTATGTGTAATAGATGCTTCATTAATACCCGGGCAGAACTGGATTAAACTCAGTTCTGCCATGAGTTGTGTGACCGTAACCAAGTCACTTCCCTTTGCTACAAAAATGCAGAAAGGAGAAGGGGAAGGGTTGGACAGAACAGTCTAAGGTCCTCTCCTGGTTCTCCTCAATGCTAGTGCCTTTCCTCTGCTGAGTATTTCCAATTTATCATGTACATGTACAAGACTGGGAGCTCCCTGAAAACAGGCTGTCTCTTGCCTTTCTTTGTATCTGTATCCCCAGCACTTAGCACAGTGCCTGGCACATAGTAGGCTCTTATTATTATGAATATTATTAATCTTCATTATTAATATTACTACTGACCGACTGACTGATTCCCCAAGCCTCCTAGGAAAGGCATGGAGACGTGGCCAAATGAGCCCATGCATGCTTCCTCACCCCACCCCACCCTACCCCCAGCACCCCCAGATGAACTCATGAGTTAAACCATTGCCTTCATTCCACTAGGTCAACATGAGTGCAAACAGGACACGGGAAGCAGGCCTTGCTGGCTCTTCTCCACAGTCGGGATCCAGCCAAGAAATGCACAGGTATTCCAGCCCTGGCTAATGTCTCCGTCCCCACGGACAGCCTGCCAGAGTTTCTGCGCCTTCTCAGGTCACAGCCTTGTCACGGAAAAGCCTCAGTGCAGATCGGGCTGCCACGCCTGACATATGGCTCCTTCCAAAGAACAGGTTCCGAGGAAACTCGAGCTCCTCTGCCCTTCTGCTCTCGTGATGTGACGGGAAGAAGGGCGCTGAGCAGGGCTCTGCACACCTGAGTCCTCCAGCCGGCTCCGCTGTGGGGTTTATCGCGATCGAGGGCTGGCTTTGCCACTTACGCTTCCCCGCGGATGAGTAGCTTACTCTCCCTCTAGACCCGTTTTACCACGTGTGAAGTGATGGTTTGGAATTGGAGTCTCTGATGGGTCCTTCTGACGCTCATTGTTTCCAGGTCCCTTTGAGCTCTGACATTCCGTTTTTTAAGAGCCCTTCCAGGCGTCTCATTCTGGGTTCTAAGGTCCCGTCCAGCTCCTCAATTCTGTGTTCTAAGGTTCCTTCAGACTTTAACATTCTAGGTTCAAATTTCCCTTGCAGCTCTAACATTCTTTGCTCTAAGTTCCCTTCCAACTCTGATATTCTGCGTTCTAAGACCGTTTCCTCTCTGACAGAGCCTCTTCCAGCTCTAATGTTCTTTGCCCTAAGATTCCTTTCAGCTCTGACATCCTATGTTAGTCTCTTCCAGTTCTAACATTCTTTGTCTTGAGGTTTCTTTCAGCTCTGATATTCTATGTTCTAGAGCAGAAGTGGGGAACCTGCAGAGTCGAGGCCACATGTGGCCCTCCAGGTCCTCAAATGGGGCCCTTTGACCGAACCTAAACTTCACAGAACAAATCCCCTTAATAAGGATTTGTTCTGTGAAGTTTAAATTGAGTCCAAGGGCCACACTTGAGGACCAAGGGCATTTGTTCTGTGATGTTTGGGTTCAGTCAAAGGACTGAACTTGAGGACCTGGAGGACCACATGTGGCCTTGAGACTGCAGGTTCCCCACCTCTGTTCTAGAGTCTCTTCCAGCTTTACTGTTCTTTACTCTAAGGTGCCTTTCAGCTATGACAATCTATGTTCTAGAGTCTTCTGGCTCTAATGTTCCTTGCTCTAAGGCTCCTTCCAACTCTACTGATCTCTGCCCTAAGATGCCTTCTAGCTTCTGATAGTCTATGTTCTAGAGGGATGATAATACTTTCACTATCTATATCATAGAGTTATTGAGAGGAAAATATTTTTTTAAATCATAAAGGCTATATACATGTAAGACTTAAAGGCTTTCTTGATTTAGATCTACGTTTTCATAGGTTCAGGAAAACCTTGGTGAGCAAACTCTCTCTACCAATCCAGTTTGGCAACTGTTCTTCAATTAGTCATTGAACTTGAGGCCATCAGGTGGCCTAGAGTATACAGCATTCGTCTTGGAGTCAGGAAGACCTCAGTTCCCTCACTTAACTGTGTGACCTTGGGCAAGTCTCTTAAGCCCAGTGAGCTTCAGTTTCCTCATGTATAAAATGGGGAGAATACCTCCTACTTCACAAGGTTGCTGGGAAGACCAAAGGAGACGGCATATGCAGAATGCTTAGCAAACTTTAAAGTGCTATATACATGCTAGCTATTCTTATTGGAATAAAGTTTAGGAGCATAGAGATATTAAGTGACTTGCCTAGAGGCAAGGCAAGGCAAGTAGGAATCAGAGGCAGGACTTTGGGGCCAGGTCTTCTGACACCAAGGCCCACTGCCTTTTTATTATCCCATGCCGCTACTCAGAGACATAGGCATAGGACTTTAGCCTGAAAGGGCCAGGTTCTCTCAGTGCATCCTCGGCCATCTCCAATGGTCCTGATGAATATCAGGTCACTGGACCCAGATGGCTCTGGAGGAGACAGTGAGGCTGGTGACCTTGCACAGCCCTTCCTCACTCAAATCAAAGTCAATTGCAAGTCATGTCATCACTTCCCTGATGTCATCGTCCTCTGCAAGAACGAAGGACAAACACAACTCGTGGCTACTCATCATCAGTATTGTTTAGTGGAATCAAACCCAGTCCCCTCCATCGACTAGCTATGTTGCCATGGGCAAGTCCTTTCATGATCTCAATGGATAATAGGTTCTAGAATTCGAAAGGAAAAGGAGAGGTTGTTTAGTCAAACCTCTTCACTTTAGAGATAAGAAAACTGAGAGCCAGAGTGGGGAGGAAGAGCTCAAGGTCACATAGGTAGGAAGTAGCAAAACCAAGCTTTGGACTCAGGTCCTCTGAGACCACCAGACTAAGAGATCTTCATCTTTTTTAGCCTTAGTTTCACAGCAGCCCTAAAGGCAGATTCTCAGGTGCTATGACAAGCTGTCAGAGAAGGCATTTGGGAGACAGCTAGATCCCTCAGTACCCTTCATATCCTACTATCATCTACCAGGGGTGGGGAACTTGTGGCCTTCTAGGTCCTTGGGTGGAGCCTTTTGACTAAGTCCAAGTTTTACAGAACAAATCCTTTAATTAAGAGGGTTTGTCCTATGAAGTCTGGATTCAATCAAAGGACCACACTTAAGCACCTAGGGGGCCTCATGTGGCCTCAAGGCCACAGGTTTCCCACCCCTGGTTAGTCAATGATATGAGCAGAGGAAAGCTCACTGAATCTGATACCAGAAGTCCTGGGTTCAAATCCTTTATTGCCACTTCCTACCTAGATGACCTTCATCAGGCCATTTCCCCTTCTCTGGACCTCATTTCCCCCATTGAAAGGATTGTTTTTTTCTGATCCCTAAGGTCTCTTCCAGAACTTGTTCCTTTGACCACTCTGTTTGGATGGCTTCCTGCTCCTTCCTTTCCCACAAGGCCAGCTGTCCCCCAAAGGATGGATGACTGTTGCTTCCATGAGAATAATGCCTTGTGGTTCCCCTGGCCCCAATCTGGACTTGGTGTATTATTGCTCAACCTGCTTTGTGTTTTTCCTGTTCCTCTTTCCCTGCCAGGATGCCTGTTCTCTGTAACCCTCCTTAAGATAAATATGGCTCACCATATGTCTGAAGCCTCGGGCTGCCTGTACAGCTGCCACTCTCGGCTTCCCTCCCTCACCCAGCCAAGGAGCTATGTTTCCAAGTCTCTGATCTTCTTCCCACTCCAGGGCTGGTGCTAAATCAGCCTGGGAAGAAAACACTTCCTTTCACTTTTCTACTTTGGGAAGATTCCACTTCTTGTCTCTAAAGATTGGGTCATAAAGGTCCAAACCCAACAAGACAAAGCCAATAGTCGAGATAGTGCTTTAAGAAACCCTAAAGCAGAGATACACACAAACATGAAAGGAAAGATCAGAAGTAGAATTTCTTAGGGAAAGTATATGTATGTATATGTATCTATGTGTCTATATATATAAACATATCCGCACTTAATTGTAGCCTTCTTGGGAGGGGGGTGGGGAGGAAGGGGGAAAAAAGAACAAAGTAAAAAGTGCCCAGCAGAGAACAAAAAACTAACAAGGAAGCAAAGAAAAGATGGGCAGTTCTCAACACAATGCATTGTATTTGTTATACCAGCTTTCTTGAAGTGGAAATTTACTGCTGTACATTTTGAATCCTCCCTTATGTTCTGCTGTGCACATGACATGCTTTTTTTCTTTTCTTATTTTGTGTTTAGGTTTCAATATTTGACTTTATAATGTGTTTCTTTTTCTTATTGTGTATTTAAGTTTCAGTAATTTAAAAAAAAAGGAATATTTTTTTAAAAAGCCTAAAACAAAGCACTCTAGAGGCAGGAACTCATTTGGTTCCCATAAGAACCTTCTGAAATTGACAGGGTAGGTATGATTAACCCCATTTTACAGAAAGAGAAGACTGAGGCTCAGTGAAAACAGCACAGCTAATAAGCAGCAGACCCAAAATTCGAATCCAGATTTCCATGCTGCCTTTCCAACAGACATATATTACCTTTGGGACTTTAGATCCCTTACTTTTACAGGAGCTAACATTCTGAGCCTTCTCTCCTACCTCAGTGTTGTTTTTCTTCAGTTGTTTCAGTCGAGTCCACCTCTTCATGGTGCTATTTAGGGTTTTCTTGGCAGATATAATGGAGTGGTTTGCCATTTCCTTCTCCAGCTCATTTGACAGATGATGAAACTGAGGCAAACAGGGTTAAGTGACTTGCCCAGGGTCACACAACTAGTTAAGTGTCTGAGATCAGATTTGAACTCAGGTCTTCCTGACCCCAAGTCACTGAGCTACCTCTTCTACCTCTGTCAAATGAGGCTAACAACAGCACCTACCTCCAAGGCTTGTTGTGAAGATCAGATGAGATATTTGTCAAGCACTCAGTAGGGTCTGGCACACAATAGGTACTATATAAATGCTTGTTTCCTTCCTTTGTGAATGGGAAAAGGAAGAACTTATTTTTTGAAAGACACAAGCAAAAAACAAAAAGTTTTTGTAAATTGAAACCTACTTTAAAAGTAATTTTAGGAATGGCCAATAAGGGAATTAGTTTTGCTTATCTATGTGTATTTGTTATATTTTTTTTTCTTTTGGGGGCAGGGGTAACAGGGAAGAAGGGAGAGAAAAAGAGTACTAGGTAATTGGAAAAAATAAATTTTAATTTTAAAAAAGTAGTCTGAAGATAACTGCTCTTGTGAAGGAGCCTGGAAGCATGCTTTAATGAAAAGAGCAGTTAACAAGATTCAAAGAGACTGGGGTTTTAGTCCTGGCTCTTCCTCATTATTTGACCTTAAGAAAGTCACTTATTCTCTCTGAGCCTCAATTTCCCCATCTGTACAATGGAGGAGTTAGGCTAGATGACTGCCAAGGTCCTTCTAATGATTTATAGATTCCTAGGGTTTTAAATATTTTAAATCGCCTCCAATCCCTCCCCATACTCTACCCAGTAAGCCTTCCCTTTTAATAAAGTAAAAAAGAAAGAGAAAAAAATAGCTCAATGAAACTGGCCAACAACGAACGAATTTTGACAGTATATTTAAAGTTCCATACCCCACCTTGGACGAGGAGGAGGAGAAGGAGGAGGAAGAGGTTGGGAAGGGGAAGAAGCAGAAGAAGGAATAAAAGAAGGAGGAGGAGGAAAAGAAGAAAAAGATGCCAATGACAACAATGATGACATTTTCTGAATTCTTCGCTGGGCCAACTTCTGTCATTATAATTACACAGCATTCAGTTTCATTTTATTGTTCTTTCCATTGTCACAGTCAATGGAAATACTGCTTTCTTAGTTCTATTAACTTTACTGCATCAGTTCATGTAAGTCCTCCTGCACTTCTCTGGATTCTTGCTGTAGACATTGCTTAAGGAGTAATATAAGGCAGTGGAAAGAACATGGTAGAATACTAGTCAGGGGACCTGAGCCAGACCTGTTTAGAGACTGCTAAATTGTATCCTTCAGGCAGATTGTTTTGTCTCTCTGGGTTCAGATTCACCTATAAGATGAGGAAAATAACATTTTCATTGTCTACTCCAGGTTTATTTTAAGGAAACAACTTTATAAACAGAGCTAAGGGTGTGCCAGAGCCACTGCCTTGAGAGAACCAATTATTATATTTTCAGTGTACACGTTAACATCTCAGAAATTATCAACCAGTACAAATCAGGACTTGATTTATTGTTTTATTGATTGTCTAGACTTATGAAAGTGCTAATAATGCAGATTAAAAATACAAGTTTGTGTGCATATGTTCTCCCACCAAAGACTAAGTCCGGTTGTTAAACATTTACCAGCATACCCTTGCATTGTTCTATAAACATTGCTTGAGCTCAGTGGGAATTCAGTAGATTTAGAAGATTCAAGGAGTGAAGTTATCATCAGACTGGAGACCTGGTGATGATGATGATGATGATGGTGATGATGATGGCGATGATGATGATGATGGTGGTGATGATGGTGATGATGGTGATGAAAGTGATGATGGTGATGGTGATGATGGTGATAATGGTCATGATGGTGATGGTGGTGATGGTGGTGATGATGATGGTGATGATGGTGGTGATGATGATGGTGATGATGGTGATGATGATGGTGATGATGATGGTGATGATGGTGATGATGATGGTGATGATGATGATGGTGATGGTGATGATGGTGATGATGATGATGGTGATGATGATGATGATGATGGTGATGGTGATGATGGTGATGATGATGGCGATGATGATGATGATGATGGTGGTGATGGTGATGATGATGATGGTGGTGATGGTGGTGATGATGGTGGTGATGGTGGTGATGATGGTGATGATGGTGATGATGATGGTGATGATGGTGATGATGATGGTGATGATGATGGCGATGATGATGATGATGGTGGTGATGATGGTGATGATGGTGATGAAAGTGATGATGGTGATGGTGATGATGGTGATAATGGTCATGATGGTGATGGTGGTGATGGTGGTGATGATGATGGTGATGATGGTGGTGATGATGATGGTGATGATGGTGATGATGGTGATGATGATGGTGATGATGATGGTGATGATGGTGATGATGATGGTGATGATGATGATGGTGATGGTGATGATGGTGATGATGATGATGGTGATGATGATGATGATGATGGTGATGGTGATGATGGTGATGATGATGGCGATGATGATGATGATGATGGTGGTGATGGTGATGATGATGATGGTGGTGATGGTGGTGATGATGGTGATGATGATGGTGATGATGATGGTGATGATGGTGATGATGATGGTGATGATGATGGTGATGATGGTGATGATGATGGTGATGATGATGATGGTGATGGTGATGATGGTGATGATGATGATGGTGATGATGATGATGGTGATGGTGATGGTGATGATGGTGATGATGATAGTGATGATGATGATGATGATGGTGATGGTGATGATGATGATGGTGGTGATGGTGGTGATGATGGTGGTGATGGTGGTGATGATGGTGATGATGATGGTGATGATGGTGATGATGGTGGTGGTGATGATGGTGATGATGGTGATGATGGTGATGATGATAGTGATGATGATGATGATGATGGTGATGATGATGGTGATGATGGTGGTGGTGATGATGGTGATGATGGTGATGATGATAGTGATGATGATGATGATGATGGTGATGGTGATGATGATGATGATGATGATGATGATGGTGGTGGTGATGGTGATGATGATGGTGATGGTGATGATGATTGTGATGATGATGATGGTGATGATGATGATGGCGATGATGATGATGATGGTGGTGATGATGGTGATGATGGTGATGAAAGTGATGATGGTAATGGTGATGATGGTGATGATGGTGATGGTAATGATGATGATGATGGTGATGATGATAAAAAATAACTACAACAATAATAATAGTTGGCATTTTATAACCCTTTTTTTGTTTGTTTTGGCAGGGCAATTGGGGTTAAGACTTGCCCAAGGTCCCACAGCTAGCAAGTGTCAAGTGTCTGAGGCCAGATCTGAACTCAGGTCCTTCCGATTCCAGGGCCGGTGCTCTACTCACTGCACCACCTAGCTGCCCCCATTTTATAACACTTTAAGGTTTGCAAAGTGCATGACATCCAGTGTTAGCTGGTATTATTGAAGCTCGTCTTCTACACGTGAAACTAACTTCAAGCGCAGCATGCCTTATGAGGAGTATATGGAGAATTCAGAGAAACATCAGAAGATTTGTATGAAATGACACAAAGTGAAGAAAGCAGAACCAAAAAAACCAGTATACACAGCAAGTATGATATAAATAAACTCAACATTGAGAGGCAACAAAACTAGCCAATCTTGATAGTTCCATCTGAATTAAAGAAAAGACAGGGAACAGAAGATCCAGAAGCAATGCACTGAAAAGAGATACTGACATCTCACCTTTAGGGCTCTAGAACAATGACAGCAATCCTCTGCCCTTAAAACAAGAATCCAGGGCAATGGAGGGAGGTAAGGGAGGAGGGAAGGTGCAGTTCTGGCAAAATTCCTAGAATGGAGCAAGTGTCTGATGCCAAGGAGATAGAGACCATCCCCCCTCACCTTCTGAATAAGAATCCAGGGTGAAAGAGAGAGGTTGTCAGGGTAAGGGCTTAATAATCTACTAACAAGAAAATAAATGGGAAAATGCCCATAGCCTATAAATTAGAATGATACAACCATAGTACCAAAGTTAAAAGGCAACTCGGAAGGTATATAATCTAAGCCACCTAACTGGCACATAGTAGGTACTTAATAAATACTTGAGCAGCTAGGTGGTACAGTGGATAGAGCTTTGGCTTTGGAATTAGGTAAACTCATCTTCCAGAGTTCAAATCCAGCTTGGACACTTACTAGCTGTGTGGCCCTGGGTAAGTCACTTCACTCTATTTGCCTCAATTTCCTCATGTGTCAAATGAGCTGGAGAAGGAAATGGCAAACCGCTCCAGGTTCTCTGCCAAGAAAACCCCAAAATGGGGTCATGAAGAGTCAGACACGACTGAAATGACTAAACCACAATAAATACTGACTTGGCCAATGGGAAGACTCGGATAGACTGCTAACTTCACTAATTGAATTACGTACCTGCTTACAAGATAACGAATCCTTTAAAGTATCCAACTACTTGCTCACATACATGTGTCATGTCTTATCCACTAGACTATAAGATCCTGAAGGGCAGAGGCCGTATGTCATACTGTTTTACATTCAGCTTAGCACACAGTGGTTGATGAAGAAGGATTTGTGGACTGAACAACAGAGCCACAGAGCCTGTATGACAACGTTCTCTGTAACCATACTAGAGAGCATGGAAAGTTTAGATACTGAGGGGAGTGAAACACACTGGCTTATTGGGAAGAGCCCAGAGAGGGGGAAATGTTGAAGGTCTCAGTTTTCTTTCTCCTGAGTAACCTTGGTCTAGAAAAGCAGCAAAGGGTCCAGTGCCCAAGATTAAGCTACTTTCTCCTGAAAGGCAGGGATCTGGTGCCTTTCTCCATAGATGGATTGAAGTTTAATTTGCTCCTTTTCTGAAATCTCGTTCTCTACGTTCCAGGGCTGTCTGAATAATAATAGTTAGCATTTATATATCCCTTAAAAGTTTGCAAAAGCACTTTACAAACATCTCACCTTATCCTCACAACAGACCTGGGAGGTAGGTATTACTGTTATCATCCTCATTTCACAGATGAGTAAACTGAGGCACAAAGAGGCTAAGTTGTGAGCCTGAGCTCAGGTTCACACAGTGTTTGAGGATGGGTTTAAATGCGGATCTTCCCAACTGCAGGTCTAGCGCTCTATCCACTGTGCCACCTAGCTATCTGAGTAAGAATGGAAAGGCCAGGCAAAGTATGATTCCTCAAGGAGACTTTATTTTCTCCCACCCCCCTGGTGGGAGGTGTTGACTTGGGATGGTTGGTGGGGGAAGGCACCACGGCATCATGGTAAGAGTGTGGAGCAGCTAAGTGGTACAGTGGTTAGTGTGCTATGCTTGGAGTCAGGATGACTCATCTTCCTGAGTTCAAATATGGCCTCAGATACTTGCTAGCTGTGTGATCCCGGGCAAGTCACTTTACCCTGTGAAATGGCAAAGCAACTCCAGTATCTTTGCCAAGAAAGCCCCAAATGGGGTCACGAAGAGTCAGACATGATTGAAAAAACATGACTGAAAAAGAGCGCTAAGTGTAAAGTCAGGAGATTTGGGTTCAAGTCCCCACTCCACCACTAATTCTGTGACATTTCCCCTCTCAGCCAGTTAACTTCTCTGTACCTCAGTCTTCCTCTAATATAAAATGGGGATAATAATACCTTCACTATTTCCCTTACAACAATTTACAAGAGTTACCGGGAAAACTAACTAAATTAATGCATGTGCTTTGTAATCTTACAAGAGCTACATTTCAACTGCTATCATCACCCCTGATATTTGTGTCCAACTTTCACTTTCCAGTTCACAAAGCATTTCCTCTTATCTCATTTAATCTGGACAATGAGACTGTGAGGGAAGGAGGACAGGGGTCATGATCCTGTCTTTGCAGTTTACAGATGAGAAGCCTGGGGTTCAGAGAGACTTACCCAAGGTCATCCAGCCAGTGAAAAATTGTGATAAACAATGCAATGAGTTGCTTCCAGTTCTGACTTAGGTCCTGCCCTGGTTTCCTTTACATTCCAGCTAAAATCTCACCTTCTACAGGAAGCTTCTCCCAAAGCCCCCATATTCTAGCGCTGATTATCTCCTGATTTATCCAGTCGAAATCTTGGTTTGTACATTACAATTTGCATATTGTCTCCCGTTAGCCCGGATATTCCTTGAGGACCAAGACTGGCTTTTGCCTTTCTTTGTATCTTTAGCACTTACCACAGTAGGTTATCAATAAATGTTTGTTGGCTCACTGGCTTCGGTCTTCGAACATATCTAAAAATGATTTCTAAGTAATTAGTCATGAGAACGCTGTTACTGGTATTACTGTTCCTAGAGAACATGGTGACTCACAACAACGATCCAAGGAGTTGGCACAAAAACTCTTTAACAGAGCCTTAAGCAGTAAGTAATTGTAAAGAATAGTATGAATTTTCTGTGCCGATGAAATCCCTCTCTCTCAAATGAGTTCACATTTGGAGAGAGAATAAAGCTTTATTTCCCTCAGAGCTTATACATGAATTTGCTCTGTACATGCCCTGAAAAGAAGGAAGTGAATGGAGTTGGTTCTGCCTTTATTGATTCATTTCTTCCTCCTAATGCCACCTCCCAGGTATCTTAGATGAAGGCGATGACGATCCCTTGCTAAGATTTCTCTGCTTGGAGTTTCTGATGAGGAGGCGCCCAAGACATCTAACTGTGGCATGAGGTTTTGCTGCCATCTAGTGGCCTGATGAAATATGACACACCAGCTCTTCAAATGAAACCTTGCCCAATTTTCTCAGGCTCTCCTTTCACTAAGCTAAGATGTGATCAAATGTTAGCCAACATCTTGGGTTCATGTTGAATAGTACCCAATTGTTGAATACTAACTCCAAAAAAATCAACAAAAAAAGCCTCTTTCCTTCAGGTAGAAAACCTTTAAATTAAGTCATACAACTTGGTTCTAGTCCTAATTCTAATACAAACTCCAGTGGAACCATGAGAAAGTCCATTCCCTTCCCTGGCCCTTGGTTTCTTCCCCTATAAACTGATTCAGTTGAACTAGATGATCTCTAACTGCCCCCCCCCTTCTGTGGGGCAACTAGGTGGCTCAGTGGATAGCACACTGAACCCAGAGTCAGGAAGACCTGAGTTCAAATCCAGCTTCATATACTAGCTGTGTGACCCTGGGCAAGCCAATTTAAACTTGTTTACATCAGTTTCCTCATCTGTAAAATGAGCCGGAGAAGGAAATGGCAAATCATTCCAGTATCTTTTTTTGATTTTTTTTTTGAGGGGGGAAGGCAGGGCAGCTGGGGTTAAATGACTTGCCCAAGGTCACACAGCTAGTAAGTATGTCAAGTGTCTGAAGCCAGATATGAACTCAGGTCCTCCTGACTTCAGGGCAGATGCTGTAGTCACTGTGCCACCAAGATGCCCCCAATCACTCCACTATCTTTGCCAAGAAACCTCAACTGAAGTCATGAAGAGTCAGACATGACCGGACAACAATAAATGCTCAAAGCATGGGACAATGTGAGGGGGACAGGAAGTGGAGTTCTGGACACAGGCTGCACATAGAATAATGGGGATGGATAAGCTGGTTTTAAGTCATAGGATCTTAGATTTAGAATGAGGAGGGGACTTAGCAGCCATCTACTTCAAGATAAAGAAACTGAAACCCAGAGATTAAATGACTTGACCAAGGCCACACAGATGAGAAGTATAATTTGAACACAGAATCTCTGACTAAATCCACTGCTTCTTCTGTTTTATCTGTACTCATTATATGAAGGGGAATTCTTTTCTCTTCTTATTGTTGCTAGTTTTCTTACTTCATATGGCATATTTGTTGTTGTTATTTTAAGAGAGTAAAGGAGAAAGAAGAATAATGATGTCATTCGTACTGCTATCTTGTCTCCATCATTCATGCCACCATCTTGTCTCCATCATTCACTCTGCTATCTTGTCCCTATCATTCATGCCATCTTGTTTCCATCATTCATGCTGCCATCTTGTCTCCATCATTCACTCTGCTATCTTGTCTCCATCATTCATGCCACCATCTTGTCTTCATCATTCACTCTGCTATCTTGTCTCCTTGTCCTCCTTGTTTCTTTTTGTTGATATGGTTACTATACTGCTCAATCATGGGAATGATGCAGATATAGTTCACTTAAATTTTAGCAAAGCATTTGGCATGGCCTCTTGTGCTGTTCACGTAGACAAAATGAAGAGATATGGGCTATATCCTGTCTATAGCTTGTTTGTACATAGCTCTTTGCATGTTGTCTCCCCATTAAACTATGAGCTCCTTGAGAGCAGGGACTGTCTTTTACCTTTCTTTGTATTCCCAGCACTTAGAACTGTGCACATAGTAGGTGCTTATGAATGTTTATTGACTGACTGACTACATGATAATATAGTTAACTGTTCTCAAAAATATTGGAACGAATAGACCCAGAAAGTTATCATTAATGGTTCCATGTAAACTTGGTCTGCTGTGAGTTTCCCATGAGTTGGTGCCGGGAGCTATGTTGTTAAATATTTTTATCAGTGACCTGGATATGCCCATTAAGTTTACAAATAGCTCAAAGCTAGGAGGGTTAGCTAACATGTTGAATAACTAAATCAGGATCTAAAAATATCTCAGCAAGTTAAAACATTGGATTGAATCAAAGAAGAAAAAATTAAACAGGAATAATGTAGATGTAAAGTTTTGCATAGCGAGTGTCTGAGACAAAATTTGACCCCAAATCTACCCTGTTCACTACACTGCTGAATCTTAGGCCAACCTGCCTAAATGAAAGAGGCGGAGAATACGATGTTGTGACTTTGTGATATACCTGAATAAATCAGTTCCAAAGAACTGACTGTTCTCTTCTCTTGCTTTTCTGAGGCTTGTTTTAGGATTGTACTGGGAAATACTCTGGCAGAGAAATCCACCCTGGCCATTGATCTTGTCCCAAACTCGTATGTGGGTTTCCTAACTTTCTTTCTATTCTAGATGGGTATTTGTAGCTTCCTCCCCCTGCCTCCCTCCTTTTGGCAATCATCATCTCCAAATATTTGTGACTCTAACAAACAATGTTCTCCACTTCCAAATTCTTGCTAAATAACTAGGAAGTCCTTCGGTTGTGGGCTGATTTTATGAGTTAAGAACATTCTAAATAACAGAGCCAAAACCCTGAAGTTTTGTGTTGCAACGATTTCAGTCTTTAAGATTACAATTTCAGGGGCAACTAGGTGGCTCAGTGGATAGAGCTCCAGCCCTGTAGTCATGGAGGACCTGAGTTCAAATCTATACTCAGACACTTACTAGTTGTATGACTCTGGCCATACTCTGAAGTGGGAGAAAGGGAAAGGGGAGGTGAAGAGGAGATGCAGGAGAAAGAACGTTCCTGACCCTGAAGGCTTCCTACAGTCTCAAAGCTCATGTCTTCCTGTCTCTGGTGCTTTATCCATTGCATCAAGCTGCCTCTAGAAGGTTTTAAATATGAATCAACTACAATTTTGAGTTATGGGAGAAAATTCACTAAAATGTGAATACCCTTTGATCCGATGGTCATGGAAGGAACAAGAGCATTTATTAAGCACCTACTATGTGCCAGCCATTGTGCTAAATGCTTTACAAATATTCTCTCCTTTGATCCTCACAACAGCCCTGGGAGATAGGTGCTATTATTATCCCCATTTTACAGATAAGGAAACTGAGGCAAACAGAGGCTAAGTGTCTTGCCCAGAATTATAGAGTTGGTAAGTGGGGTCAAATTGGAGCTCAGGTCTTTCTGAATCCAGTCCAAGCACTCTATCCACTCCACACACACACACACACCCCAGCTGCCATAATTGTGGGGTGCAAAGATCCTCATAAGGGTAAGCATTAGAGCTGACCATGGAATCTTTTTCCACCGAGATTCTTGTGAAAGCATTGCAGATGGTCTAGGTCAGAGTGCCCTCTAGTGGCACTCCAACTGAATTCTGTAAAACTTCAGGATTCTCCTCCATCAGTCAGGCAGGTCCTTTCTCCTGACTCTCCTCTCCTCCTTGCTTGCTAATTTCTCAAGTCTGAAACTCTGATCTTAAAGATTGGAATTGTTGCAACTTGTAAAAAAGAATGAAACAAGAAAAAAAAACAGAAAAATGAATTTGACTCCCCCGGTCTTTGTCACTTAGGTACATAGAATGTTAGATTAGAAAAGTCTTATTTTCCTTATCTGTGTAGTAAGATTCTTCTTCCTCTCCCTGCAGTATGGCCATTTGCTATCCTGGTTCCAAGCAAACACATACAAACTTTAGGGGCCTACTTGCCGGTTGTGATGATGCAAAATCCCCTGATTGGCTGCTGAGCTGAAACTCAGTGCATATGCAAAATGGATGACCTGTCTGCCCCTCCACTTCTTTCTTCTTTTCTATCTTCTAAGTATAAGGACTTTTCTGATCTGCATTCAGAGTCTGGTAGGGTAAAGGTAGAAGCTTTATCTTCTACCTGGCTCCATGTGGCCATGAACACTTGTCCTGCCTAGGTAAACCTATACCTGGAATAGAGCAACCTCTATTTTCTGTTGACATTTCCTTAAGAAAGTAACTTTGTGAGTTTTGAAAGGTCTGGAAGACTGCATTTGCAGCAACAGCCCCACCAGCTGGCATTAGAAGTAAAATTCACCCAAGCATCAGTGGCTGACAGCAGGAAAAACCTCTCTCTGCATTGGAGAAAATAACCACCAAAAAGAAAGGACTGACCTAGTTTGTCAGCTTAACTGGCAGGTTTTCAGCAGCGGAGTGCAAGAGGGATTTGAATAAGGCTTATTAGCAGCTTTGCAAACTCTTATGCCCCAACAAGGCTTAAATATTACCCTCCCAGCTGATCATATTAATGGTTAAAAAGTCATTACTAAATTTCATTCTAATTACTCTGTTGCTGTAAGTTGTGATTCTTTTAACGGTTATCATTACTTCCTTTGCAGTAATAAATGACCTATCCTCTGCCCAGTTGATACTACACCATGAACAAATACCTTTTAACCATTCTCCCTTTGGGGAAAGTTCTAGACTTGAGCCAAAAAGTAACCTTGTCTCTGGGATGCTTGGGTAAGGTTTTAATATGCCAATGAGTGTGAGAAAGGGGAGCCAGAACCTTCTAACTAAAGGTTATCGGTGAATCTGGTCTAAGACCATATGAGTGGGTTCAGAAATGGGACTAGTGAAGTACTCCTGACTCTGTGGTCTCCTCTATGCTAGAGCTATAAAATGAAAGAGTTAGTCTAGAGGGACACTGAAGAGAGAGGGAAGTGATTTACTCAAGGTCATGTAGGTTGCCTAGAGTCAGGATAGCTGCCCCCACCACATGCATCGTTAGCCCTTCCTCTCTCACCAGACTCCCCAGACGTTACTTTGTGTTTCTTAGTGTAAATTCTGCATTCCTAACCCTAACCCTATATATTATGTCCTTTTCCCCTCCTCTCGCTATCTCTCCAATATAAGAGCCTTGAGATTAAGGGCTGTTTTTATTTGTGTCTTTCTATCCCCAGGACCTAGCACAATGCCTAAACACAGTATATACATTATAAAATGAGATAATTTCCTAAAGTGCTGGATTTAGAGTCAGAAAGTCTTAGATTCAAATTCTGTCTCTGACACTTATTAGTTGTGTGACCTTAATCAAGTCATTTAACTACTCTGAGTCTCAATTTCCTCATCTGTAAAATGAAGAGACTGGACATGGTCCCTAAGATCTCTGGCTCTAAATCTATGATCCCCTAATTAGAATGTAAATTCATCATTGTTTTAACACTTCCATTGATAAAATGCATCCTAGGCTCATGTTGATTCTTATATTTGCAATTCAAAGTTTCTACTCAATTGTGGTCTTTTTTATCTAGAAAGTAAAAGTATTCCATTCTATTCAATATTCATTTTTCCCTCTGTAGGATTATACTCGGTCTTCCAGAGGTGTCATTCTCATTGTGTGCCTTTATCTTTTGCCCTTTGGAATATCATACTGTAAAATGTTCTCCATCTTAGTCACATCAAGGCTTTCTTCTGAGTGCATGCCGAATTTTTTCCTTTGACCTGGAAGCTCTGAATTTTGGCTCTGACATTCCTGAGAGTTTTCCTTTTTTTTCTTTTGATTGGTATAGTCACTCTGTTTTCACTTTGCCCTCTGGTTCTAATAGATACAGGTATTTTATTTATTATTTCTAAAAATAGCTTATCCATATTTTCGTTTGTTCATGATTTTCAGATAGTTTTGTGATTATTAAATTATCTCCCTTTTACCTGCTTTCCAGTTCAGTTGTTTTGATGGTAGATATCTTATATCATCTATTATTGTTATAATAATAGCTAGCATTTATTCAGGACTTTGAAGTTTACAAAGCACTTTATAATATTTTGATGACTATAATTTATCAGTGTAATGTGTTTCATTTGCAATCTTATATATTTTATTTTATACATTTCAAAACATTATTCTGAGAATGAGTGCAGAGACTTCACCAGATTTCCAAAGGGGTCCATGATGCAAAAAAAAGTTAGGCACCCCAATTTAGATCAAAACTTCAAGTCATATTTCACAATAAGCTCCAGATAGAGACCTGACCTAGATATAAAAGATCACATCATAAATTAGAGGAACTGAGAAGGGGGTATCTTTTGCAAATGTGGACAGGGGGAAACTTCTTGACCAAACAAAGGATAGAGAAGCTCACAGGATGTGAAATGGACAATCTTGACTACAAAAAGTGAAAAGAAGTGGCATAAACACAACTAGAAAGGAAACAATTAACTGAGGAGAAAAATCTTTACAAGTTTCACTGATAAAGGTTTGATATAGTGAACTGATATAAATAAGACGAAGAATCATTCCTCGATAAATAAATGGTCAAAGGATATGAACAGGCAGTTCTCAAAAGAAGAAAGGCAAACTATCAACAGCTATATGAAAAAATACTCCAAATCACTGATAGTAAAAGAAATGTAAATTAAAACATCTCTAAGGTTCTACTTCACACCCAGATTAGCAAAGAAGACCTAAAAGGAAAATGATAATTGCTGAAGGAGATGTAAGAGGTCAAGTGGAGTTATGAACTGGTACAGCAATTGTGAAAGCAACTTGAAGCTATTCCCGTTAAGTCACCAAACACTGAATACCTTTAGTCTGATCAATACTAGGCCTACACCCCAATGAGATAAAAGAATTTGGAAAAGACCCATATGTATAAAAATATTCACCGCATTACCTTTTGACATGGCAAAAGACCTAGAAACTATGGAGGTGCCCATTAGTTGGGAAAATGGTTGAACAAATTGTGATACGTAAATAACTTAAAATGTTTTAAAGAAAAATGACTTTGAAAGATTTAAGAATGCCAGTCAACGCAATGAGCAGCCATATTCTAAAGCAATGGTATCAGACTCAAAGAGAAATGGTGGCCACTAATCTGTACATAAGGATCCCTACGGCGTCATATTTTCTTAGCATTCTTAGCTTTAAAATATAATATTGTCTATGTTTTATTGTATCCTTATTTATTTTGTTAAATACTTCCCAATTTCAAATTTCCCAGTTTTAATATGGTTCTGCCACAGGCATTTGGGGTATTATGGGTCACATGCAGCCCACAGGCTATGTTTGACATCTCTTCTCTAGAGGAACGAAGATGAAGAATGCTTACCACCTCTTGACAGAGAGGTGATGGACTGTGAGTGTCAAATAAGGCATACATTTTCAGATTTAGCCAACTTATGAATTTGTGTTGCAGGTAGGTGGTGCGGTGGTGCTGTGCCCGAAGTCAGGAAGACTCAACTTCCCGAGTTTAAATCCAGCCACTAACACACTAACTGTGTGACCCTGGGCAAGTCACTTAACCCTATTTGCCTCAGTTTCCTCATCTGTATAATGAGATGGAGAAGGAAATGGAAAACCACTCCAGTGTCTCTCCCAAGAAAAGCCCAAATGGGGTCATGGAGAGTCAGACACAACTGAAAAAAAAAAAATGAACACCACTCTGCAAAAAATGTTATTAGTAAATGAGGGAAGAAGAAAAGAGGAAGACAGCAATAGTGATGCAAAAAGAAAAAAGTAAGAAACACAATGAAATATTTCTTTTTAATGCTCAGAAGAGAATAGAAGGAGGTTCAATTTGGGACTAACATGCAGGATTTAGTAAATACTTGTTTTTAACTGTCTATAATGTATATTTGCAGTTTTATGTACTATTTTTTTCAAGACTTCTTTGTCAATGGAAAGTTTGTGTTTGTCAAATGCAGAATAACAATATTTTAAATTTTTTTTTAACAAACCAATTATTTTTTTTAAGGCAATCAGAGTTAAGTGACTTGCCCAGGGTCTTATAGCTAGTAAGTGTCTGAGACCAGATTTGAACTCAGGTCCTCCTGATTACAGGGCTGGTGCTTCATCACCTCACTTCCCCCAACTATTTTTTTAAAAGAAAGATTTTGGAGACCGAGGACAGAAAAAATGAGCCCATGGATTCCTCCCTGAAGTAAAGGACAGCTCACCCCTAAGGGTGTCCTCCCTCTCCTGCATCTCAGCTGTTTCTCTCCTTCCAGTCTTGCCACTAGACCCTTCTCTCTTGGAATTAATACCCTTCTCTCTGGCCTCTCCCATGGTAGAAAGAGTCACAACTTCAGGTTAGGGGGCCTAGGTTCTAGCTCTGGCTCTATCACTAACCTTTTGCTTTATCTTTGGTCCACCTCTTCTCCTCTCTATGCCTCAAATATAGCATGGGAGAGCAGAACCATCCCAAGCCTTGGCATCTGATTTGAATCCAGGTCCCAGCTAGAATTATCTACTTGACCCTGGGGAAGTCACATCCACCCTCTGTCCTGTTTCCTCATCTATAGAATGGAAAGAATATTCACGATTCCTTCATAGGCTTTTATAAGAAATGCTACTTATAAACCTTGAAATAATTTAGAAATATAAGTTGTTATAATTCAGTTTACCTGTTAAGTAGTTTAAAATCATTAATCACATTTTAAATAAATGTTTGTTGAGCGACTGATTGGTTGATTGGGAAAGACACCATGTATCAAAATCTCTCATCAGACCTGGGCTGTGATCATCCAAACAGAATGTCAGAGAATATGTGGATTAACACCTCACACCAGCACCACCATTTTACATCCAGATGATGAAATGAAGGAGTTAAATTTGTCCAAAGTCATGCACCTAATTTGTAATAGAACCAGTAGAAACCAAGTCTTCTCTATCCATCATCTCTCTTTCCACTATGGTGAAATTTAACCCAGATTCCAGTACTCATTTTGGATGGGAATCTTTTGGCTATGGTTGAGTGTATGCTGTGGTAACAGGACTTTGATCATACCCAGTTCATCTAACACAGCTTCCATGTGGAAGATGCCAGGGACCTGCTGCTGGAAGAAAACATTTTGTATTCACCTACTGTATGGATGGGAGCGGCCTCTTTCCATTGGCTGAACTATCTACATCTTTAAAAACTACCATACTGGACAGTTTGCTTGTCTCTCTGTCTCTGTCTGTCTGTTTCTGTCTTTCTCTATCTGTCTCTCTCTCTCTCTGTTTCTGTCTTTCCCTGTTCTCTCTCTGTCTCTCTCAGTCTCTATCTCTATCTGTCTCTCTGTATCTCTCTCTGTGTCTCTGTCTCTGTCTATCTCTGTCTCTCTGTCTCTCTGTCTCTTTGTCTCTGTTTCTTTTTGTTTCTCTCTCTCTTCTCCACCTTCCAGCCAAGAATAGGCTTTGGATTTTTGTCTGTTTTCTCTTTTTTCAGTTCTAGGTGTCGGCAGTAGAGTTTCCAGACTCAAGAGCTCAGGCTGAAATTCCAAGACAGATGTTGCTGGTAGCCCAACAGAGGATCCCTAAGAAGCCAGGATACTGTGACTCATGTCCAAAGGGGCTTTGGTCTTGGAACCTAGTGGGACTCTGCTATAAAGGAACTGAGTTAAGCTGTGAACTTAATCCTCTTCCCCTCCCCAGAGACTGAAATGATACACAGGAGGATTACCTCCACAGGTGTTGGAGTGAATGTTTATACATTTATTCTCACTATACCTTTGAAATAAATATTCCTTTGTAAAAGCTAAACTGACTGTTAAATGATAAAATAGCACTGGGGTGCTGGGGATCCCCTAAATCTGAGAGAGTACAATCAGTGGAAGCTTGAGCCAATGGCAGATACTAGACATGCCCTGACCCCATTAAGGGTAGCAGAGAACCCTGGGAGGGATGTGAAAGGTAACACATCTGGCCTTCAGGAAGGGTAGTCCTTGTATACTCAACACACAGAAGGTCTGTGCATGTATTAGATGAGGTGGAAGGCTAGTGGAAGGTTCCCATCCATTTTGGGAGTCAGATTGTGACATTTAAAAAGTTCAAAAGACATGATTTCTAGATAATTAGTCATTTCATTAATAATGCTAGAATTTTAATAAATGAAGTCAGTGAGTGGCACTCCTAATTGCCAAAGACCCTCATGGTGGGGTGGGCTTATGGCTTATATGCCCTTGGAAAAGTAGGTGGTACAGAGGGCAGCAATCAACTCTGGTTAATAATTAATGAGAGAATGAATATTACAATAAGTGGGCTCACTCCAATGAGGGGCTGACAGATTGACATCATGTCACTTTTGGACAAAGAGACTATATCTACACGCAGACCACCCCCAGCTTTGGCCAATCTAATCAAAGAATTTTCCCCACCAAACCAGAGTAGAACACAATGGGCTTCCCTACCTTATATCAAATTCCCCAGTAAGACTGAGTGGGGTCTGACCAAGATTATGGAGAGTTAATTCAATCTCATTATCACTAATGTCCTTGAAGAGAGCGAAGTTTGAAATGAGATCTATAGAAAAAGGGGGATCTCTGGACCTCCCCAAATCATTGGTTAATAATAATCATTTCTCTCAGATATCTCATATCTTTATATCCCCTTTTGAAAATCTTCACACCCTTTTAAGGATACCTAGGATCATAGAGCCAAAACCAACCTTAAAGACCATTTAGTCCAGTCTTCTCATGAAGATGGAGATGGAGAGACAAGCCCAGTTGGGAGACATGATTTGCCCAAGATCACAAAGCTCTTAAGTAGCAGGGCCAGGCTTTGAACTGAGGTCCTCTGATTTTTTCCCTTACACTTGTCTCATCTTAACCAAGGTCCTTCTTAGCCAAAATAAATGAGCTTGAACTTGCATATTGACTCACCACACTAACACATAAACTTAATTGTGTCCCAGAGAACAATGGGCTGCCTTAAAAGGAACAAATTAGACCACCTAGTCCATCCTTTTGGAGATGGGGAGACTTGAGCCCAAAGACGGCTTTTTACAAGGTTACACAAGCAATAGGTGGAAGAACCCGGCTTTGAACTGCTCAGCTCCTTACCCTTATACAACCCTAGGCCAAGAGAATGCCTGGCAGTCCATTACACTTCACTGATCTAGCTATGGAACATTTTCCGGGAAATTCTAACCGCACTGGAGAAACACCATCATACCAACAGCTCACTGGCACTACTGACATCTCTTAGGTTTCTAGCCAACTGAGATATCTGAAACCTGGTTGGTTTTAGAATCATGCCACTTTATATGCATGATCTTCTCCAAACAGAAACTGGTAATATTTTCTAAAAGGTAAACTAAACTAATATGAGGATGAAACCAATAACCCGTCAAGGCCATACATTGATCATTGATTTGGATAGGAAGCCCCAAGAGGTTATCTAGTGCAACCTTCTTATTTTATGAGGAGAAACTGAGGCCCCCAATACTAAAATGACTTAATTCCAGATCAGAGAAGAAAATAGCTGTGCAAGCATAGGAAACCTGGCAAAATGGCTCTAAATCCAGCATTCTTTCTTCAGTAGCACTATGGTAGGTTAGGAAAGGGGAGAAAAAACAGTATTGCACTTGGACAAGCAAGATCTCTCCAGAAAAATTCTTTACTGGTACCATAAGTAGTAAATAATTTTAAAAAATTTTAAAAATTAAATTAAATTTTAAAAAGTAGTAAATAATTACTCGATGATATTACAAATATATTGTTATATTTTTCCCTCTGTGACAATAAGCACACATGTATGTAAAGCATTGTAGGTTTGTTTTTGCAGAGATTTGAAACCACCATGAGCATGCACATAATGATTTTGGTGTTCTTGCAGTGATAACATCAAACTCTTCATCCAGCTAAACACAACATGTTCTTGGAGTTTCTCAACCTGTCATCAAATTGTTTCCATGCTCTCATAATAGTTCTACATTCAAGCTCAAACCAGTTCCCAATAGATGGTCACACACACACACACACACACGTACATAACTTCATTTGAATTCTGTTCTGTTGTTTTCAGGGATGTCCAACTCTTTTTGACCCCTTGGGTTTTCTTGGCAGAGAGACTGGAGTGTTTGCCATTTCCTTCTCCAGCTCATTTTGCAGATGAGGATGCTGAGGCAAACAGGGCAAAGTAACTTGCCCAGGGTCACACAGCCAGTGAGTGTCTGAGGCCAGATTTAAACTCAGGAATATGAGTCTTCCTGACTCCAGATTCAACACTATAACACTATACCACCTAGCTGCCCTGGAATTCTGTACACTGTACCAGAATAGCTAGCTCCCTCATTCCCCACTCTTACTCTGCAATTATACCTCATTAACTGTAATAAGTGCCTCATTAAGGTCAAACTGCTTACTTATTTTATATGTATACATATATATATATATGAAACGTTATCAGTATTCTTAAAACTGTCATCGTTACTAAGGTAGTTTGAAAGAATGGTTGCAGCTGAGTCATGTATGATGGGGTGATTCTAAAAAACAAAATTAGGTAGGAAAAGGCAAAAGGAAGCAATTCTATTATAAAAATGGGGTGTGAAAGGAAGAACGAATACAGAGGAAGCAGTTGGAGGTGGAGGGCTGGTAATGTTGGAATCTTATTCTCCTCTGGGTTGAAAAGGAAACAACACGTACATATGGAAGGGTGTAGAAGTCTTCTGAACATGTAGAGAGGTGAGAAAACTAGGGGACAGGGGGGAGGAGGAAGGGACTTTTAGAGGGGTTTGTGGATTGGGATTAGCAGTGAGGAGAGGGGAGGGGAGACTCTTGGAGGGGTGGGTGGGATGGGGAGTGGGAGGGTGGGGAGATAAGATAAGGTAACTGGGATAGTATAAAAAAAGAGGCTAAGAAAGAAAATAGTGAGTAGAAATAAGATGGACGGAAATTCACAAACAGTAACTATAACTTTGAATGTGAATGGGATGCTCTCTTTGGAGTGGCAAATAACTGGAAATTGCAGGGAGGCCCATCAACTGGGCAATGGCTGAACAAGTTATGGTGTATGGTTGTGATGGAATACTGTTGTGCTATAAGACATGATGAAGTCATTGATCTTATAAAGGTATGGAAAGATTTGCACGAAATGAAGAGTCAAGTGAATAGAACCAAGAGAACAGTGTAGACGGTAAGAGCAATAATGTTTTAAAAATGACTTTGGGTGGCTGTCATTTTTACTATTATAAATACTTAAATTAAAAATAATGGACAGATGAAGAAAAAAGCGATCTTCATCCAAAGAAAGAACTAATAAATAGAAGTATCTATAGAATAATTTTGATGGGGTTTAGACTGTGGGAGCCCCCTTGAGCTCTCCTTGAATCTTCCCACTAGATGAGGCATTTGCCTGAGGCCATAAGCCTTTCATTATGGCTAGGCCCAAATCTCTGGCTAGTTTCCACCCTTGATCCTATCAAAATGTCTATGCCCAAATCTGTTACCCCTAAACTAGGCTAGCCCTACATTGTCTGTTATCTCCAGGTAGCCTTCAGCTACTTCCCACCCTTAATCCCATTCTCTTGGTTCCTGGGAGTCTGACCTCACCCCAGTCCCATCAAGCTCCTCCCTAGACTCCTCCTCAAGACCCTCCCTAAACCCCTCCTCCCATCACCCCAGGACCATGCTAGATCCCTCCTACAATCTTTGTGTATATAAGTTTCATCTTGCCTCCATGAAAGTGCTCAGATTCCATCTACCTCGGATGGAATCTGGCCAGCTTGTGAAAACGAGTGTCACAAACAGTGAGATTTCCTAAGACAATGCAATATGGCAAATCTTTAATAAACTTTGTTTTGCTTTGGCTCAGAAGGCTTGAGCTGAATTCATTCGAGCAGGACCCAGTGTGTTGGTATTTTGGGGTCTCAAGCATCCCCAAAAACATACGGTTCCCTGACCTCATCAATTTTACATCTATATGCCTATTTCTACCTAATGGTAGCCATTTCTAGGGTGGGGGGTGGGGGTGGAGAGAGAAGAAAAAAGGAAAAGAAAAAGAAATGTACATGAAAACTTTATCTTTAAAAGGAATAGCAAGTTATACATAACAGATTTGCAGTTTCATGTGTAATGATTTTTTTTATTATACTATGTTGTGGGGAAAATTTAATTTTTGAAATAAACTAAAAAAAATCCTGTATAATCCTGTGATCAAGATGCCACAAATGTTTGACTTCCTGCAGCACAAATGTTAGGCTGGTTGAAAATCACCATAGCTGAGCACATGCCTTACAAATCATCTTGAAACCATCATGGATGGACTATCACAAAGATTCTCCAGAAACAAACATTATATTGTCTCTCACTGCAATATTAAGATTCTTCTGATTGAAACTTAGACTCTGTTTATATTACTAATCTTTTATCTGGTAGATTTTCAAATGAAGGTTGGCAACAATAGTCAGCCATAATAGCCACCTCTGAAAAGATTCTTTCCTTACGAAGGTTAATTTATATATAAATATTGTTAAAAGATGAAGCAATACATGCAATTGAACTTTGAGTCCATTTATCACTTAATATAACATTTGTCGTTAGCCAGTAGAAAAGTAAATGTTATGTATTGTAACTACCTATTCATTTTTGTTGCTTGGTTAGGTAACTAAAACTTTAAAAAGAACTTTCTGTCTCTCAGAGAGAAAGCTTATAAAATTCTCCTAACATTTTCCACCATATATTTCTGTGAGTGAGCATTTTCACTTTAATCTTGGTTTAGATTAAAATAGAAAAATAAACTAAATACAGAATCAAATTTAAGACCGTGTTTGGTGGTTAGCCAAAGCTTTTGTTCAAATAGAAACATTTAACATCAAAATTAAGTGTATAGAGGATCATTATGTTGTGCTAAACATTTTCCAAGCTGTAACCTATTTCACTTTAAATGTTATTCATATCCAACAAAATTTGTAAAATAAAGAAATTTAATATGAAGTTTTACAGATATAGTAAGCTGAATATTCCTTTTAATTCCTAGGGAATGCCCCATTTAAAATGGGCGGTTATTTTATAATTAGAGTTCTATAATTTTATGTTTAGTTTCCATAATTATAAGCAGAATACAATTATATAATTATATAAAGTAAATTTTAATTTGGAGGGTATTTTGGGCAAAAGTTATCATTTCAGCAATTGTAAGCATTTTAATATATCTGAAAGAATATTATGAGTAGTATATTAAATTACCCTGGGGGCTCACAAAACATATTTTTGGTTGAAAGATGTTCTTGGAACAAAAAACTTCGGGAACCATGGTCTTAAAGCATGTACTCTGGCTCCAAGAGAATTAATGTAAGTCCTGCCCTGGCTTACTAATAGGCAACAGGTAAGAGGTCGGAACACATATCCATTTCCATTGAGCTAAAGTACATGATTCATGGACTCTCCTTTATCACAAAAATATATACAAAACATATCCTGGGTGATTTTGAAGGGGGAGATACTAGGAAAAAAAAAAACATCATGTAAAAAGTGACACTTGATCTTGCTAGAAACTAGGACTTCTCTAAGAAGTGAAGGTGAAGAGAGTTTATTCCAGGCATCGGGGATGGCCTATGCAGAGGCATGGAGGTGGGAAATGAACATGTAGTTTAGGAGGCAAATCTTACCCTAATTCCTTAGTTTAGGAATTTCTCCAACCATCTGAGGGAGTATGTTCCAGTCATAGGGAAATTCCAGTACAAAAGCATGGGGCTGGAGTTAATTCTTGTGCATGTCTTTACACAATTTCTCCATGGAAGATACATGCAACACAGGGGAAACCATCTCTGCTTATTTCTGTGGATGCTCATGCATTCCACATTTGAACAGTCCGTGTGTTAACTGTCCTTGGCATGTGACTAGCTGTAGCTTATCAAAAGATAAAGGTGTATGTGATTGGCAGGGAAAGGATGGATGTAGCCCTAAGAATCCTTCCTTGGGTAGTATCAGGTAGCCTGTGGTGGTACCACATAGTTCCTGTGCCCCACTATAATAGAGCTTCTGCCGCCAGCTGCCCTTATATCTTACACAGCTTTAAGAAAAGCAGCTGTGTATCTGAAGTCAGAAGGACAAGGTTTGAATCGAGGCACCATTACTTAATAACCATGTGAACCTAGGGAAGTTGATGCAGTGGCATGGTCTAGAAACAGACTAAAAGTTCAAAGGGAAGTGAGACATCACATAGCTTCATCATTTTGTTGTTGTTGAGTCATTTCAGTCATATCCAATTCTCTGTGACCCCATTTGGGGTTTTCTTGGCAAAGATACAGGAGTGGTTTGCCATTTCCTTCTCCAGCTCATTAGATAAATGAGGAATCTAAGGCACACAGGGTTAAGTGACTTGCCCAGGGTCACACAGCTAGTGTGATTTGAACTCACAAAGATGAGTCTTCCTGACTCCATGACCATTACTCTATTCACTGAGCTACCCCTGTCATTTTAGGTCGATAAAACTGAGGCCCAGAAAAATTAAGTGACTTGCCCATCTTTCTTGTAGCCTACTAAATGCAGTCACCCCCAAAGCTTTGCTCTAGGTCTTCCTCTTTTGTCTCTACCCTCTGTCCCTTAATGATCTCATCAGCATCCATGGGTTCAGTTATCCTTATGCAGATAACTCAATTTTTCTCTTTATTACCAACTGACTGCTGAACATCTCTACCTGGAAATCTCACAGGCATCTTGTGGAACTCATTTTCCTCCCCCCTCCAACCTGTCCTTCCTCCAAATATTCCCCTTCATCAAGGCGGCACCACCTAAACGGCCAGGTTCTCTGCCTTGTAGTCATACTTGAATTCTATACTTTTGCATAAATGGGTCCCCATATCTTGAACACACTACCTCCTCACCTTCAACTCAAGAGAAACCCTAGAAGCCTGCTCCTCCAAAAAGGCTTTCTTAACCCACCTCCTGCTTAGTTCTCTCCTTGAAACTACTCTGTATATACTCTGTATATTTAAGTGTCCATGAAATCAAGAGTGGTTGGACAAAGTATGCTACATAAATATACCGGAACAGTATTGGACCCCAGTAAATGAACAGAGGGATGCCATTGTCTCCTGCTACTAGAATGTGAGCTCCTTGAGAGCAGGGATTGTCTTGCTTTTTTGTCTGTACACCTAGTACTTGATACATACTATGAACTTAACAAATGCTTTCTTACTCATTTACTCACACATTCATTCAGAGAAACCTGTTAGCAAAACCAGGGGAACAATTTATACGACTACAACATTATGAAGGAAAATAACTGTGAAAGATTTAAAAATGCTGATCAATGCAGTGGCCAATCACGACTTCAGAGGACCAATGATGAACCTGCTTCTGTCTTGGCCGAAGTGATGAGCCAGAAACACAGAATGAGACATACGTTTTTAGGCAGAGCCAATGAGTTGATTGGTTCTCCTTGAATATACTTGTTACAAATACAGGGTTGGGAGGAGTATTTTTGCTGTTGTTCGGTCATTTCAGAGCGTCAGATTCTTCATAACCTCCTTTGGGCTTTTCTTGGCAAAGATGCTGTAGTAGTTTGCCATTTCCTTCTCCCTCGTTAACTGAGGCAAACAGGGTTAAGTGACTTGCCCAGGATCACACAGCTAGTATCTGAGGCCAGATTTGAACTCAGGAAGACACATCTTCTATTCACTCTATCCACTATGCCACCTAGCTGTCCTTTAGAAGAGTTATAGAAGGAAGTTAGGAGAAAGGGAGAAGAGTAATAGTAATACAACAAAAGCATCAAAGAAACATTTTTTAAAAATATACAGGAGAGCAGAAGGAAGTTCAGAAGGGGACAAACAGGGCAGTTAAAATTACCAATTGAATTCTGTATATACTTTTTGTTCTTCGTTTAAATTTCACTTCCCCCTCCTGGACTCAATGGGGAATGAGGCCTAGCGGTTCCCAAGTGGAGATGATACCAAGTCAGACTCTCCTTTCTCCTAGGGCCATGAGGCCCCCATGTAGAGCTCTGGCTAAGTGAAACTGCCTGCCCCCTCCCTGCCGATGCCTCCTTCCTCTTTTCCTCTCCTTCCCTACTTTTGCTGGGAGGAACCCAGAAACCCCTCCCTATTCAGACCCTCAGGCCCAATGTCATCTCCTAATGATGCTGGACTGCTCCCGTCTGGCAGATAGCCCAAAACATCCCAAGCAGTCTGAGGCCTTGCCATGTGCCTTATAGTGCACTGTCCTGTGTGTCTTTTCAAATAAGAATGTGCACCTTTGAGAGCAGGAACTGTGCTTTATTTGTATACATAACACTTAATAAATGCTTTACCATTTATTCATAAGGAAATGCTCATGCCTGTTGTTTGCCAAGGACAAGTTATGTGCTACGCCCTTCCAAGAGATTATTACTATATATATATTTTTATTGACCAACATACATGCCCCCTCTCACCTGCACCTTTTAGTAAGCCTTAGTTTTCTCAAAAATTCAGCCCAAATGTAAGACCTTTCCTTAATTTCTTCCAGCTACTGGTGACCCCCGCCCCCATCATCTTGTATTTCTTCTGTACATGTTTCTCTCTCTCTACACGTCATCTCCTAAGAGGCGCAGCGGATAAAGCGCTGGGCACATGGAGCCCCCGACGCTTGCTTGCTGTGTGGCCGTGGCCAAGTCACTCTACTTCTGTCTGCTTCCGTTTCCTCAGTTATCAAATGGCGGCAATAACGGCACCTACTTTCCAGGGTTGTTCTGAAGCTCAAATGAAGGGGAGATTTGTAAAATGCTTAGCACAATGCCTGGCACACAGTAGGTGCTTAATAATTGCTTATTTCCTTCCCTCTCCCCTCAGTCATCTTTCATTTATGTCTCCATAATCCTAGGAGCCAGCATAGTGCCTGGCACACAGTAGGTGCTTAATAATTGCTTATTTCCTTCCCTCTCCCCTCGGTCATCTTTCATTTATGTCTCCATAATCCTAGGAACTAGCATGGTACCTGGCACATGGTAGAAACTTAATAAATGCCTGGATCCCACCTCTAAAACATGGATGCGTGTATGCACATGTGCATGCGTGTGTATGTCATGCATAAGGGCAGAAACTTTTCCCTTTCTGCCTCAGTTCTTCTCAGAGCTTAGTACTTGTGCCTTCCAATAATAATTGTTCAATAAATGTTGGTTTAAGAAGACCTAGAATTTGAACCCAGACCCTTAGACTCCAACTCCCCCACCCTTTCTATAAGCCAAACTGCTTCGATAAGGAACTGAGATCAAGTCAAAATAACTGAATCACAGACTCTACCACTTATTTTAGCTACATGACTTTCCAGATTAAAACATTTCATTGAAAAAACTAAATTTAATCATATAAGCATTTCCTATTTACTTAGCTTAGCAAGCTTTTAAAATTTTTGCATTTGATTTTTCTATTTACTAGAGATACACAGATGGTGTTTAAATGGACAAGATACCAGCTATTTTCAAACGATCACACCACTTCTTCAAGTAAGCCAGTTGTTTATTCTCGTTGTTAATGTATTACATAGAATGTTCCAGTAAATATGCTCAAGGTTGCACATACATGAACAAGGAAGAGGTTCAAATAAACAGGAGGCACGATCCCCAGTTTCTTCTATTTCTTCCACTCTTTCTTGTCATAGTCCCACTTGGCAGAGAACCCCTGGATGGGACCAACTTTCATGTCCAGCATCCTCTGGGTCTGCATGGCCACCCAGTCTTCAGAAAAGGTGTGCGGGAGAGGACCATAAACTGTAAATTAAAGAGAATTTTCAACAGAAATAAGAGACTTCACTTTTCCATTCTGACAATAAAAACAGGGTTTGAGAAAGACTCTTTTGATAATGAATTTCAATTACTATTCCCACAAGGCAATATGCACCCAGTCCTCAGGGTATCCTGCCACTTAAGTGGCTTCACTCATCTATACTGGCTTTGTCCACTGAAGACAAAAACATTCAGGTCGTGTTTATTTTTACTTTTGATTTTTATTTCCATAAAAGCTTAGCAATGAGAAAGAGCTGTAGAGTTGAAAAAAAAAGAAGAAATTAAAGAGCATCGATCTCTCCAGAGGCTCAAAGGAATGATACCATAATGTAGATGTAAAGTAAACACCATTACGAATTGTACTGGACTTGTATTAACTCAAGGCCAGACACAAAAGAGCAAAGTTAGAACTGGCTGTAACACATACAGCTCACTCTGCAGAGTCCAGAGAGAAAGGAATTTGTCAGGAGGGTTCCGATATGTTTCAAAAAGAGGCTCACGCTATTTAGGGAATACAGTATTCAACTGGACAGAGCACACCCTCTAGAGGACAGTGAGAATTTATACAAAGCACTTTGCAAATACTTAAAAGTACTTAATAAAATGTCACCTAGAATTGAGGAGGATTTATCCTATCCTGGAAAAAGGATCATTTACAACCTCAGATTCCCTATCAGCAAAGCAACTTCTTAAGCAGCAGCAGCAGAAGCACAGGAGACCAGGATTCACCACAGCTTCCCACTTAACATAAACTCAAGATTCCTCCTCCATAAAATGGGTATAATACCTGGTCTACCTACCACGAAAGGTTTTGAGGAAAAAATGCAAAAAAGTATATGCAAGTGCTTTATAAAACTGCAAACTGCCATATGCATGGAAGCTATTATTTGTGAAAGATGCATTAGCTAAATAAGATTTTCATGCAGTTGAAGAAATGGTTTCCATCTTTAAGAGTGTTCTAGGGCTCTGGTGTCAGACTTGAAGGAGGATCCCCCTGGCCACATAGTGACTCAGAAAACCACAAACTAACATTACCTATTTCATATTGTATGTCTATTTTTTTTTAACCATTTCCCAATTACAGTTGAGGCAGCAAGTGTAACCCCTCTGCTCTACCCCAGCAAAGCCCAGAACAGAGCATCTCCTTTCCTTACTCACCATAGCGCTTCTCCCAGATGACAATTAAACCACTAAAGCCAATGAAGAACAAAGCAGCTCCAACAACAGTCTTCCATTCATTTGAGGGTTGGTTCATTTTAGCAAAGGTCTCATTGAACTTGATATGATACACTAAAAAGAGAAGGAAAAGGTTTTGTTTTGTTTTTTTGGAGAGGAGAAGGCAGGGCAATTGGGGTTAAGTGACTTGCCCAAGGTCACACAGCCAGTGTGTCTAGTGTCTGAGGCTGGATTTGAACTCAGGTCCTCCTGACTCCAGGGCCAGTGCTCTACTACTCACTGGGCCTCCTAACTGCCCCAGTATTTTTTTTAAAGACTCTAGGACTCTATCAAATAAGAAATCAGGCTGAGCTGTACATTTTGACGATAGTGAACCACATCCAATGCCTCAAGCTGTGCTCTGCTGCCAAAGGTCATCTTTTTAACATCAAAATCCTCCACGTCCTGCATGACACCTGCGTATCTTGGACACCACAGTCGCTGACGAATCACAACTGCTCATACGGGCCACGTGTCTACCCCATGTTCTTGAGGCACTTTTTTTTCCCTACCAACATGCTTAGTTATTCTCAATGTCCCCTGCTGTGAACAGGGCAAGAGTCAGAATACACAGCCACGGCAGCTGAATCCTAAAGAGATCAGCATTCCCTAAACACATGACACACATGAAGATCTGTTTTTGAGTTCTAGCTCCAATATTTATCTGTTTTATGACCCAAGGCTCAGATTCTTCATCTGTCAATTGTTATATTACTCATATAACTGATCTCACAAAGTTTTTGAAGCTAGCACACTGTATCTACTAACCTGTTATCAAAAGGAAGCTGTTACAATCATTTTCCACAAAGTCCAACTTCAATACCTCTTTCTGGCAGAGAAGTGAGCCAGGGTTTTCAGAGGTTATGCCAACAGAGTATAAACTGTCATAGCTCCTATCAAGCTAAGGAATAGCTCAGCTTAACTTAGAAGAGACTCATCGCCAGGCTGCCCACAGAATGAATTTTTCAGCAACAGGAACTCAAAATGGTAGAACACATCAAATTAGCAGCTATGGCTAAAAAGATTTATACTTCCTTAAAACACAAACTAAAAAACTGTGCCCTCCAGTATAGAAAAGGACTTTGAAAGGGCAGCAAATTTCCACACTGAGAAATTACGGAGGGAGCTTTACTTAAAGCTAATCCATCCAGGCTACAAGGCTTTAAGATCTTAAAAAGTACTGAATTATCTCAACTATTTCTCCCTCATCCCTTTATAATTAACCTTCAACTATCCACACTGAGGAGAATGATATATTTTGGAGGGCTCTGACATACACTTCTGATTTCTCACACTGTGGTTATCTAAAATACAAAGAACTGATCTATACCTAGTAGGAACTAGACACTATCCAATTTCCCAGATTAGTGGGAGGAGTGGAATAGGGATAGGGATGGTGAGGGCTCATCGTATCTCTTCCTAAGCTGTTGCGGTCCACTCTATCTTTCCTAGGTTGGATGATATATTATTTTGGTTTAAAGGTCATTCGTGAACAAGGAAGCTCCTTTTATTCCAGTGATGTGCCAGAAATAGTGCTATGAAGACTACAAAGCACTTAAGAAAGAAGAGGTGTTAATGTAAAAGGGTAAAAGTAACAATGGCCAAAATGAGTTGACCACAGTGCTTGTACCCTAGCACACTACCACCCCCCCCCACTCTCAGCCCAGTCTTCTTATACCCCACAGAACTCTCCAATCCAGGGACACTGGCCAGCCTCCTGACTGTTCCTCAAACAAGATACTCCATTTCATGACTCAGAGCATTTTCTCTGGCTGTCCCCCACTCCCTGTTCTCCCTGCTATCTCTGCCTTCTATCAAGTCCCAGCTTAAATCCCTAACTTCCTATAGGAAGCTTTTCCCTATCCCTTGTATTTCTAGTGCCTCCCCTCTGACTACTTCCTATTTACCTTCTACATAGCCTGTCTGGACATGTGTGTTTGCTCACTGTCTCTCCCATTAGATTATGAGCTCCCGAGGACAGAGACTGTCCTTTTACCTTTGTATCCCCAGTGCTTACAGTGTCTGGCACATAGCAGGGGCTTAATAAATGTTTACTGACTGACTGAATACCCACATTGGACTTTTTCTTCAGAAGTCAATTTATTCCATGGTTGCTTTTCCTTCTCTTTTAAGGCCTTCTGGCTGGAAGAAAGGTCCCGGACATGGGCCACATCTGGCAGGGGATAATCACGACGATCGACATAACTTGGAAGACTATAATCTGCAGTCTTCACAACTCCTGCTGAGAGAGGAAAAAGAGAAAAAAATAAGTAAAGGAAATCTAACTAGAAAACACCACACATTAGAATAAAACTAATACCAATAAAGAGAAAAGATATCTTAGTCAATGGAGTATGTTTTCATTCAATCTTTCCCATATTCCTTTGGCTATTTTGAGACAGTCCTTAATTTAGAAGCGGGCTGTGTTTGGAAAAGTACATTTGCAAGTTGGTTGTGTGAATTCATCATAAACTACCCACATTTGTTGTTCAGTCATGTCTGACTCTTTGTGATCCCGTTTCTTTCTCCAGTTCATTTTACATGAGGAAACTGAGGCAAAAAGGATTAAGTGACTTGCCCAGGGTCACACAGCTCACAAGTGTCTGAGGCCACATTTGAACTCAGGTCTTCTGGCCTCCACATCCAGTGCTTTATCCACAGGCCAGCTAGCTGCCCTATTTCCTACATAAACCATAGCTAAGTTTTCAGGCTAACTCACAAGCTTATCTGACTCACGGTGAAGTTGGATCAAAATACTATGTCCTATAAGCAGGAGTTCATTTGGGAGACAGGTAGTAGAAAGAGCACCAAATTTGGAATCAGTTGTTGTTCATTCTTCTTTCTGGAAGAGGATCAATGACATCAGGAGGGCGATATCTTGACTTGCAAGTGAATTGGACTTAAGTGAGGCAGAGCTGTGCAAAGGCATCATTCTCACTCTCTCCTCCAGAGTCACCTGAGTCCAGTAGCAAGACATAGATCAGAATGACTGGAGATGACCCTAGATGCAGTGGGAGATGCTGGCCATTTTAAGATAAGTCAGTCTGTCTGGGGGAAGCCCATTCAGTGATTAAAGGCTAGGGAAGAACTGAGGCAAAAGATAGCCTAGTTTGCCTTCTCAAAAGAACCAACCTGGGAGGGAAAGACCCTCAAGGTTTCAGGCCAGAACAGAAACAACTGCTCTTTACACTCACTAGGAGCCAGTGAAACTCACAATGACCAAGTGAGGCTTGGGCTGGGACCTACTATTGGCCAATTAGGGAGAGCCAGAGTGATCTGGGATTAAAGGCATAGTCAAGTAGCTCCATTTGTATCTCAATAGGCTTTATCAAAGCCTGGTTTTTCAGAGGTACATTTCAAGAAATCATAAATTAAAATTATATTAGATAAAACAGTTAATTTTCCCAGTTCAAAAAGGAATGACTGAATAAATAAGTAGGGGAGAAAAAATCCAGCCCCCTTCTTACAGGAAAATGTGGACAAATCACTTAACCCCTGTATAATGTTTGCATGCATGTGTGTGTATATATATATGTATGTGCATGCATGTATGAAGCATTCCTCTCATCTATCACTTTAGTAACTTGCTGGAAAAATGGAGAAAGTCTGGCATCTATTCCTGATGAAGTCATACTGGCTTTCACCAACCGTCAGCAACTTCCTCTCTAAGGAGGAAGTTTACTCTGAATGTATCTCATATATATTTATTTACCTGCTGTCTTGCCCATCTGAATGTTAACTCTTTAAAGGCCAGGGATTATTTTTGCCTTTCTTTGAATCCCCAGGGTTAGTATATGCATATAAATGTTTGCTGATTGATCAATGATTGCTAAATATTCACTAAATATTCACTAATCGATCCCATTAAAAATATTCGTAATTGACAGGAACCGAACTCAAGGTCACTGGCCTAAAGGGTAGCAACTCTATTCTCCATCCTTTTTAAAATCAGGATATCTGACCTTTTCCAATTCTGCTTACTCTCATTCTCCAAAATTCAATGATAAGGTCAAAGACCTTAGTTTTTCAATCCAGTCCACCAGTTCTTTTAGAACACTAGGATGCCATTTAAATAAGGAAACAAGAGTACTCCCTCTGGCTCATCTAGGTCCTCAGAATGACAATCTACCAGGATGGAATTGGCCTGAGGCAAAATTTTGAAACAATGTGCTTCCCACTATCCTTCCACCTCCCTTTCTGGAACAGTGTTCTATCCCTGGATGGCCTTCCTCCCCTCACCTACCCCTGCCCCCTAATCCTTTACATAGACAAACAGCACAAATACTGGATTTGGAGTCAAAGAACCTGGGTTCAAATTGTTGGGTTACTTAAACTACCTGTGTGACCTTTGGCCAATCACTTTCCCTCTCTTTGCCTTTAGAAAATGAAGGGTTTGGACCCTAAAGTACAGCCAGAGGCTCTCTAGCAAACTTTCTTTTACATTTGTAAATAACATTTTACTTTACTTAAAAACATAAAAACCATTCTTAGCTCAAGTACTGGCAGATCCCAGGACTAGATGGCTCCCAAGGTCACTTCTCCAGCTTATTTAAGCCCAATGATCTCTATTTTAGTCTAAGCCTCCTATTAAAGCTTCACTAGGGCTGGTGGTGTTTATGGTGTTAATGTCTTTGGTGGTGGGAAAGGATAGATCTACCCTTATCCAACAAAGTGCTGCACGTTCCCTAACTGCTTAGTTCACTCCCTGGTTAAACAAGCTCCACAGGTTCCCAATTATTTCTAGGGTCAAAGACAAACTCATGTTTGGCACTTAAAATCTCTCACATAAAGGAGATGGTTTCAGGAAAACCTCAGAAGACCTGTATGAACTGAACAATACTGTAAAGATACTCAACTTTGAAAGACCTAGTAACTTTGATTTTGATCAATACAAAGACCCATCGCAATTCCAAAGGACTCATTATGAAACATGCTATCCACCTCCAAACAGAGAATTGATGGATGTTAAATGCAGATTGAAACATACTTTTTCTTTTTTGGAGGGGTGGGGGGAGGGAGGGTGGGATGGGGAGGGACAGGGACATGGTTAATGGAGAAATTCATTTTGCATGACTATGCATATCTGTTATAGTTTTTGCTTTTCTTGACTTCTCATAGGGTGGAGATGGGGAGAGGGAAGGAAAGGAACTGGAAAAAAAGAGGAAAAATATGCTTTAAAAAATAAAAAAATCAAATCAAATCTCCCCTGCATAAAAAAGAAAACTGAAAATTAGAAACAAAACTTAAATACAGCCTTTACATGGCAGGCTCAACATATATTTCCAGTTGTATTAGACACTACTTGCCTTCACTCTCCAATCCAGCAAAACTAGTGCCCTTTCCATCACTCACATACAACAGTATCTCCTGTCACATACCTCAAATGAATTTGTTCCTTACCTTCTGCTCAAAACCCCTCGTTTCCTGGTCAATTCAGCTCAAGTGCCACCCCTTATAGGGATCCTTTTTCCTAATCCCCTCTAATATTAGTGCCTCCTCTCTAAATTACTTTGTATTTTCTTTATAGCAACTAATCAGTGTACGGGTAGTCTTCCCCAACAGCAAGCTTTTAGAAAGCAGGCACATTTAAGTTTTTGTATCCCTAACACCTACTACAATATGAGTTAAAGCTTCCTTATGGATTTCAGAGCAACCTGAGCCTTCCCAAAATGGCTTTTTGTGGAGGCCCATCTGATCTAAGATGCACAGGACTGGAAGAGAGGCTGAAGGGCAGAGACCAGTGAGAACAAGAGAGTAGATGCTGAATTCACATTCAGTACCAATTGTTAACTCACAACATATTCTTGAAATTTACGCAAATTGTTCAAAAAGAAGGAAAAATGTACATACCATGTGACCGAACACATGCAGAGGTGGAAATACCCCGCCTGCCTATAAGGCCAAACACCCTGGTAGCCAACATTCTGTTAAAAAAGAATGCAAAAGTCTTGTTTCAAATTAAGTTGAAACATTTGCTTACTAGTAACAATACTACTCTTCTTCCTGAAATATTTTGGGAGAGATGATGCCATTTCCTTATGTTTACTTTCATCAATAATGCTAGACCAAGTTGATAACTAAGGAGGATGGAAATATTTTGGGAGGTTAGTGTAAGGAGGCAAAAAAAAAATACTGGAAGTAATAAAAAGGCTATGGTAGTCCCATTCTTGAGAAAGTGTCAAAATAAGCTTAAACAGTTGAAATGTACTTCCTACGAGGCAAGTTGGGATAGCAGAAAAAGATGTGAATTTGGAGTCAAGAGACTTAGGAAGGTCTGGATCTTATCTTTACTCCTTAATACCAATATGACCTTGGGCAAATCATTTTGCCCTGGCTGGGCTGCAGCTTCCACGTCTGTAAAATGAGAGGCTGGGCTAGATGGTCCCCTTCAGACTATAAATTTTATTATCTCTAAATTACTAACTATAGCAAAAATGACACACTAGTTCAATCAGGCTAAAAGTCTAGGGTCATAAAATTTAGTCCTAGGAGAAGCCCTTGAATCTGTCTAGTAAGATCTCCTCATTTTACAGACCAGCAAACTGATGCCCAGACATGATGAAGGTGATTTGCCCAAGGTCATAAATCTAACGGCCTCGTCAGGATTTGACCCAGCCTTTCCAATCTGCTAGACAACTGTCAGCACCCCATCTTCCCTTTCTTACTGGTTAAAAGCCCCCCCCCCAAAGTTTGTATGTAGCCTCAGCACTGAGAACACACCCCGGAGGAGTCTCCTGTTTGCATGAATTAATAGGGTTCTGAGGTCTGGGATCCTTTCTTCTTCCCCTCCCCCCCACCTAGAGCCAAGCAACCTAACAAAGGAGAGGTTTTTTGGGGGGAGGGGAATTACGGGGGGACAGGCACGGAGTTGGGGATGGGGAGAGAAAGAAGATGAAGAAGTAACAGGCCCAGGAAAGTTTGGAGGCTGTAAGCAGCTTTTCCTGGAGGTAAAGAGTGTAGTCTCCCCCCAAACAAAAGAGTAGAGAGGGAAGCTGTGACTGGCCCATGGGCACCTCGGGGTGACATAATCCTCAAGTCTGAGGCCGGCTCACAGAATTACAGGGGGATCATCGGCGGCGGCCTCCCTCCAGCCAGTCCATCTATTCTCATCCGACAAGGGAGGAAACCAAGACCCAAAGAGGGACGACTTGCCCAAGGTCACTCCCTCCTACGTCTCGGAGGGTGATGCCGAGACTAGAACCCAGATCCTGGGTTCCTCCCCTATTCAATGTCGTTTTACTGTGGGTCCCAAGGCGTCCCCTCTCCCGCCCCCCGTTTGGGAGACAAGGTCAATGACAAGCAAAGCGGGGCTCCCCCCCGCCCAAGGTCACTCGGACGACAAGCGGCCTCGGCCCCGCTCCAAACCCGGTCCCAGCCTCAAGGTCATCTCCGGGCCCGGGCCGCCCGGGCGGGAGCAGCCGGCAGGCCGCGCCGCCTCCCCGGGGCTCAATGTCACCCTGGGCCAGGAAGGGCCTAGGGCGTCCCGTCCTCCCGCGACCCCAGCCCCGATCCGGACGCGGCGCAGAGCGCGGCCGCCGCCCTCTGCGGCCCCCGGAGAGCGGTGGGGCCCGCCAGAGCCGCCGTCGCTGGAGCCTCACCTGCCGCCGCCGCCTCTCACTACCGCCCTCCACACTGCGGCAGCCGGAGACCGGAAGAGGGAGGCCGTGACGCCGCGCTGGCTCTAGGGATACTGGAGGACCCGGGAGTGCGAGGCCCCGCCCACCGCCCCCAGCTGCCGCCGAGCAGGCCGGAGCGGGATCAGCCGTCGCAAAGAGCCGCCGTGGGGCAGCTTTACGACTGGCGCCGCTTTGCGGCAGGTCCCCTGAGAGAAGCTAGGCAACTGTTCGGCCTCCCGAGCGGGTTGCGGGTGTCTGGACGGTAGCTGACGGCCCGCGGTCCGACCGAGCCCGGCAGAAGAGAGGAGGCGGCGGGGCGCCTCGGGGGAGCCGGGCTGGGCCGCGGAACCCGTCCGTCTATGCTGAGGGGCCGCGGGGCCGGAGCGGAGCGACGCCGTGGGGGCCGAGCCGCGCCGGGCCTGGGAGGCTGCGGTCGTCGCGGGCCTCGGGCCCGGGCCTCACCATGCCCGGCGTGAAACTGACCACTCAGGCCTACTGCAAGATGGTGCTGCACGGGGCCAAGTACCCCCACTGCGCCGTCAACGGGCTCCTGGTGGCTGAGAAGCAGAAGCCCCGCAAGGAGCAGTCGGCGCACGGCGGCCCGAACCAGCACCAGACCCTCTTCGTGGACTGCATTCCCCTCTTCCACGGCACCCTGGCGCTGGCCCCCATGCTGGAGGTTGCCCTCACCTTGGTGAGCGCCGGCGTGGGGTCTGGGGGCTGCCCCTGGGCTGGGGGCGGGGGTCACCCGGGGCTGGGGGTGGGGACAGGTCTGCACCCGAGCCCACTGGCCCACCCCGCGCTTGCAAGCGCTTCTCGGGGGCTGTGAGAGCCGAAGAGCCGAGAGCCTCCAGGAACGCTAGAGAGCCTTTTAATAGTCGCTTTAATGGTGCTTTTAAAAGTGAAAACTCATTAAACTCATTAAGACAGCGGCAGATTGGGGCTGGAGCTGAGATTGCCTCGCTTCTCCAAAGCGCCGAGCGTGTATTAATAATGTTGCAATTAGCGTGCTGCGATAATTAGCGATCGTTCGAGGCTCGCGGCGTGCCTGGACCAGTGCTAAAGGTCGGCCCCTCCTTGCCAGCTTAGGGTCCCAGCACAGAGGAGTTGAGTAACAGGGCCAGAGGGCGGCGGACCCAGGACTCGAACCTGGCTCTTCCCCACTGGCCACCCCCTATGGTAACAAGAACGATGAACAACTAGGGCAAACAGGCTCTCTTTGCAACGAAGTGAAAGGGAAGCCAGGAAGTGGTTGGTCTAGTTCGAGTTCGGGGAGGGAAAGCAGGCTCTCCATCTTTTCACCCTACTCTCTAAGATCCAACACGTTTTGAAAATGAGAACCGTTCAGAAATGATTCCGTTTCTGAATGAGTCTCCTCCGGAGGTCGTGAGCTCCCCCTCTGTTACCAAGGCTGAATGACCATTCATTCTGGATTTTGCACTAGCAGTAGTGCCAAACGGAGAGGTTGATGATCGGTAGTCTTGGAATGGTCACAGATAATGCACACCGGGCATTACCGTTTTGATCTCGATTTAACTACACTAAAATTTGGAGCTTTTATGTGTATTCTTCAAATTTTTTTGATGTTAAAAATAATCATGCTTTGGAAAGGTTGGGAACCCCTAAAGTCTCTGAGATCCCTTCCAACTCTGGCATTCTTCGAAATCGAATGGAGATAGGGAAGTTGGAACTGCTCAAGGAATAAATAGAATTTACTATGAACATACTACTTGGTGGGAATTACACCAGAGTTCACTACTTTTCCCACGCTGTTATAAAAACTAGAATTTTTTTCAGGCGGTGGTAAGCATGGCAATTCTTTTAAAAATAAAACTTGTTAGGAAGCAGGTAGAAAAATCAAATTAATTAGGTAAAGTATTGTGTAGGAAGATAGTGGTTTATGCTTTTTTGATAACTGGGGCCACTCTAGTGGATTTGGTTACTTATTAATCTGAGGATGGCTTCCTGATTTCCAGTGACAAATTCATAGTCAACAAAGGCTAAAAAGAGTTTCTTAAAATTATGGGGTACAAAAGGAATGTTGGTTTCATTGGAACATCTATATATAAGACTGTAAACCATCCTGGGAGTTTCATTGTATTGTTAATTATCAGTGTCTTAAACGTTTGCTTTAATAATTATCAAAACTTCTCATGTTGCCAAGAGGCTTATTTTTTAAAGCTCTCCAAATTTGAAATTTATTGTGTAGTATTAGTGTGAGGCGAGTGGTTCTGGTCAGGGCTGTCCCTTACCAGCTCTAGGATATTGTACAAATCACTTCCCTTCTCCCAGCCTAGATTCATTCTAGTATGCGTTGGTTGGAATAGGACTCTTCCAGCTCTTAAATCTGTGGTGTGAATTTTCATATTTGCAATATTTAGAAAAAGGTCAGGGATACTAAATAAATTAGAAAGTAATTTTTGAGAGGCAGGATGGCATAGTATATACAGAGCTGGCCTCTAAGCCTGGAAGACCTGTGTACCTGGCTTGGTTGTATACATAATGTCACCAAAAGAATATTTGGTAACAATATAACAAGCTCTGTTGAGTTTCTGAAGTTTCGTTTGTTTAATGTTAAAGCTGGAACCTTGTCCTTTTTGCTTATGTCCCTCCAAAGAAAATGAATGTATTTCTCTGTTAGCCCCGTTATGTATCATACCAGAAGAATCTTTAGCATCTTTTTGAGTCTAGTTAAGAAAAGCTTTGGAGCCAAGAACAAATAAGTCTTGATCAAGGTGACTTCATACTTTTTAAAAGCTGTTGGAGCAAAGCTAAGACTTCAGTGCTTTTCTTTTTGAGTATGTTCTCTGGTATTAAAGAATTACTAATTCTTGAGAATTGGCAATCCTAACATTTCTGAGTATAGTCTTGGGCAATCTGCAATAATGGATAAGTCATTGGGCTTGGAGTTAGAAAGATCTGGGTTGGAATCCCATCTTTGCTAGCTCTGTGGCCCTGGGCAAGTCACCTAACCTCTTGGGGCTCCGGTTTTCTTATCTGTAAAGTGAGAGGGCTGGACTAAGTGACCTCTGCAGTCTCTTCCAGCTTGATGTCTATGATCCTATTGTCCTTTTTTCTCCACAAAAAAATGGTGTGAGAGTAAACCAAGTTTATATAATTTCTATGTACATCATAAATATGTTACTGAATTGTAGAAATATGACTTTTTTTGGTTGCCCTCATTACCATTTTGAAGAAAGCAAATCAACTTGCCAATAATAATAGTGCATCTTTGTGGTACTTCAAGGTTTGCAGAATGCTGTATGCACACACATACACAGTAACCCTGTGAGATGAGTACTCTAGATATGGTTATCCTTGTTTTCCACATGAGAAGATTTAAGCTGAGAAGAGTTAAATTACTTGCCTTTCATCACACAGCTTGTACATATGTGAAGTAGGGTTCTAATTCAGGGCTTTCTGACTCCCAGGGCCCTCATTCCAGTCATTATGCTTCTAGGTTGTTTGCTAATGTCCAAAGCAAGGTATATGAGATTTTTAGTTTCCTGGAATGATTTGGCCTGTATTTTATCATCTACTTTCACTTAGCTACAACAGCACTAACCAGAATATGTACTACAGAAGTTGTATGAACAATTTCACATGCAGTCACACATACACTGTTTCTACTATGTGTGTGGGTGTTCCCACTTTATCTGGTTTTTAAGTTCAGAATAAAAATAACTTTTTTTAAAGTAAAGCACTTTATTAGTAAGGCAACAATGGGAGATATAATTTTAATAAAACATCTAAATCCATGATAACCTCTACAAATGAAGGATTATTCTCATGGCTTTCTTCCATTTATAGAGTTTAATGTTGTAATTATTTTGCTAAATGGAAGAGATTGATTTGACATTTAGCCAGCCAAAGGTCATTATTGAGACTTATTTTTATAAAGCATTTCATTATATTTTTCTAATACCTTGTATTTTATGTGGTTTTTTTTTTTTTTTAATTTTCAAAGTGCTTTCACATCTGTGATCTCTATGACAGGTAGAGCAGGTATTATACCCCAGTGACAGAAAGCCATATAACATTTGCAGGCAGATTTTTTTAAGTATGCAAGCCCATGCCACTAAATCCGTCTGCTTCCACCATTATAATCTGTTCAAATACCTCTCGGCCTGATTTCAATGTAGCCCTTACCTTGTTTCAACTCTGCTCCCAAATTTGGCCCCTTGGTCATTTTCCACCCCCTCTGCCCCTTGCCTCAGCCTCTTGCTCTTTTCTTGACCTTCATCTGCCTCCAGTGTGCCCTCCTGATAAGGTCTACCTGCCTTGAGCCCAACACTTCCTGTCCTCTTTCCTTTTCTCCATTTCATTTATTTCAATGGCTGGCCCTTTCATTCATTCACTTCCAATATCCTCTACCTGATGGGGGCCACTTGCCTTGAGTATTGCATCCCCTTCTCCCTTTTCATTTACCACTACCTACATCAGCTGAGGTGAGGCCCTTACTTAGCTTCTCTGGACTTCATATTGTTCATCTGTAGAACAAGGAAGTTGCATAGATGGCCAGTGAAGTTCAGCTCCCAGTTTCAAAATCTATGAGCCTGTGATCATGTGTGTCAAATCAGACATTCTAGTAAGGTGCTATCAAAAGGTAAATAGAAATGTCATTGACCAGAAGGGAGGATGTTTTATTACCAAGTGATAGGGTAGTGGTTTCTTTCTTAATTGTAAGCAGAAAGGCAATACCTTTAAAGATATTCTTATGCTTTTCTGGTAACATGAGCTAGTGTCCACAGGTAAAATAGAAGAGCAATACTTCATTCCCCTAAAATTGAAAACTTATTTAAGGAAAACCAAAGGTAACTATGGTAACAATGTTAGGCAGATTTTGCTTGTATTATCATTATGTTCACTGGGTAAGAAAGAGTTGTAGCAACCAGGTAAATAATGTAGCTCACCCCCCTTGGGCAGGTGCCTTGAGAGAGTGAACACCAAGTGATTCAGGGATCAGACGACTTCTCTATTCTCTTGCCTTGTAATGTAACTGGTTGTCCTCACCCTCCAGAGAGTAGAAGAGCTGCTCTAGCTATGCTGCCACCACTCTTCATTCCCTTGACATTCACTGTCGCTTTTCAGAATTATACAATGAATCTGCCTACCCAAATGTGTACATTATCTCTGCACTAGCTTTTGTTCTTAGCCCAGCTAATCCTATCTATTTACCATTCCTATGCAAAATGCAAGTACCTTACCTTCTTCAAAACTGAATTCTGCCAAAAAGCCATTCTAGAGTAATTCCATGCTTCTCTAATCACAGTTGTAACCTGCTCTTACCTTCCATTCCCATCTTACATTCTTTCCCCTAGCTAACGTAATCTGTACAATTTGTTGATTGTATACATATTTATGCTGTTATGAGTTTATATGGTCAATTGATTATTCATATGTATGTAAATCACAACAAATTTTTATATTCATGGGATTTCCCCACCCAGCATATTTTTGACTGCCTTTTCTTATAATCAGCTGTCATGTGTTTAGCAAATACTAACTCAATTTTGATATAAAGATCAAATCCATATATAATAAAAGGATTTCCAAGCAATAGTCCATATATTAGAGCAGTGTATAGAATGAAATTCTTTTGTACTAGAATCTAATGGAACCTTTAGAGTTTATGGTAGTCGATTTTGAACCTCAGCAAAGTTCATAGTGGCTTCAGCAAAATAAACCCTTTTGTGCCAGGTACCATTACAAAGAAGTGTTCTGTAAAAAGCTGTTTCTGTGTCCTGATATGTGGACTGTGTTCATGGGGTTTTACTGTATAGGATTGTTTTTGTTGCAAATTCAGCAAATACCTAGTTGAATATATAGCCATGTAATAGGCACTTTATAAGTTACATCTGTTAAGCATGCAAGGATCAGTGTTTCTTCAGTAGTTCCTATTGCTACTTAACGCCAGTCTTAACCCATCTACACCTTAACAATGGTTGTAAGAGAATTGCTATGGAAAAACAGTATCATCCTGTGGCCAGTCTAATGAACCTCTCTAGGCTTAGTTAGGTGTGTTCTTTGGGGCCACACAGTAATAGCTGTTTTCCAACTTGATAAGACCAATCAGAATTTGCTTTCTGCTGTTGTAGGCTTTGTTATCCCACTTCCATGCTACCATGAAGCATCAGAGCAGAGCTTTGGGAATAACTGATATGAAATATTTGTCAGTCAAGCAATCAGTAAACACTTATTAAGTGCTCAGTATGTGCCAGACACTGTGATAAGTGTTAGTGATACAAAGAAAGGCAAAAGTACTCTCTGCCCTCAAGGGGCATGCATTCAAATGGGGAAGAGAGAGACAGAGACAGAGAGTGTGTGTGTGTGTGTGTGTATTAAGCAGTCAACATAAATACATTTAATAAGTATACATATCACACAAAGTAGTCAGATGCAAGGTATTTTGGGAGGAAAGATGATGGTATCTCTATTATTATTTAAAGCTGAGAAAAGAAATATGACATCTCAGACTGAGCTCTGGAGACCAGTCAGAAAGAATATGGGAAGCAGAACAAAATAGTATCCTGTATAATGACCTTTCCAGACTTGGAATGCTATTCAAAGTTTAGGTTTCTAAATCTCAAAAATTGAGAGGAAAACAGCTAATAATATAAGAGAGATGAGGGAGATTGTTATGTAAAATTAAAAAAAATAACGCTTTAGTTTTAGATTAGTTGAATTGTAGCCAAAATGCCCATTGTCATGAGTGGAATGAACATGAGAAATGAGCTAGACCAAATCTCCTTATATTCAGTTTGACAACCATGTCACCAGCTATGTGTGGAACATTTTGCTGGGTATTGGGAATACAAAAAACAAAAATAAAACAATCCTTGACATCTTAAAACTTGCATTCAACTAGGAAGTGTCCAACATGAGCACATATAAGTAAGTACATGGTAGTTTGAATATGTAGAGAACATTAACAACTGGGGGAAAAGAAAAGGCCTCAGGGAGCAAATGACACCTGAGCTGAGCCTTTAAGGAAAATAAAGATTCCAAGAAGTGGTTTTAAGGAGAGGGCACATTCTGGGCATGGGAGGCAGAATCTACAACTTCACAGAGGAGAAAGATGAAATGTTGACTTGAGGGACCAGCTAGTAGTCAGTTTGATTGGCATATAGAAGCCGCTGAAGGATTTTAGCAAAAGAAAATTCTCTAAGATTACTTTAGGAGCTATTATGTTTGCCTTTCTTTGTATCCCCAGTGTTTAGCACAGTTCTTTGCACATCTTAAGTGCTTGATAAAGACTCGCTGATTAAGTGGATGGATATGAAAGAAGAAAGACTGAAAGCTAGGAAGTCCAGTAAGGCTATGATAATAGTTCCAGGTGAAAAACAGTAAAGGGCTGGGGGGGAGAGGAAGGAAGGAGGGAGAGAATTTGGAGTTCAAAAATTTTTTAAAATGGATGTTAAATTGTTTTAATGTAATTGAGAAAATTTAGTGAAATAAAATGTTAGAAAAAAATTAAATAAAATTTTTAAAAAGAAAGGCAATAAAGGACCTCAATTAGTATGGTAGTTGTATGAGTAGAGAGAAGGAAATGGTCACAAAATAGGTTGTGGAGATAAATTTAACAAGATTTAGCAATTGGTTAGTTGGGAGGAGTAAAGGAGAGGGAAGAATCAAGGATGTCTCCAAGGCTAGAAACCTCAGTAACTATAAGGATAATGGTGCCCTAAACAGAAATAGAGAAGTTTGCAAAGAGAAGGGAAGAGGGTTCATAAAATCACAGATTAGAGCTCATAGGGATCTTAGAGGTCATCTAGTTCAACTTCCACACTTTACAGATGAGGAAACTTGAGGTCTATAGAGATTGTGACTTTTGCAAAGTGACAGAGAGTAACTGAGCTTGGATTTGACTGATCAGTTCTAGATGTGATTATTGAGGCTTGGGAGATATGCACGAAGGGAAAGTAGAAGGAAGTACTCTATTATGGTAGGTAGTAAGCATATGTCCACTGAGAGTTGAAACAAAATAGTGGAATAGAGTAAAACCACCTAAGCTTGCAGTTAGTGGGACTTTGTTCCATTTCATTCTTTTCCGGGGTCTTGTCTGGTCCATTGCCTCCTTATGATGTGGAGTGACCCTGGATTATCAGAGACTTTGTACAAGATCTAGCAAGGCCTGCTAAACTAGAAAAGTTTCAGGTACAGACCCATGATTGGACCTACAGGTCAGCTATTCAAAGACCATCCCAGCAAAATTCAGAGAGCCTCTTTAACAAACACAATCAAGTGATGTTTTGTGTCTAATTTTTATTTATTTATTGGAGTGCACAGCAACTAATGAAATCATCTGTTAAAGTATGGAGAGGTCGTGATCTGTAATTAGAAAGAGTAGATCAGTGAAGGTCATTGAAAGATCCTTGAAATCACAGATCTTCGGAAGTAAGAAATTATTTTGTGGAGTTCATTAGGCTAAGATGGCATATCATGATAAGAGAGATAACTTTGGAAACCACTTCTAGGAGTTATGATTTTATTAGAATATGGACTACCTCCAAAGCAACATATAGCCACTCTGAATGTTCAACTTTGCTAGGTGCTGTGGCCAAAACCAAAACAAAACAATTAGTCCACATTGCACCAATCTGAGCCTCGCTGAACTTGGGCAGTCCTTGAAACCTTTTCAGCTCGGCAGGGTGGATATGCTAGAGCTGATGTTCTGCTAGAATGGTCTTCAATAAACAAGTTGCCACAAAAAGACATTGAAGTAAAATTTAGTGGAGTAACTTTAGAAATGGTTCAAATGAATTAATAGTTAATACAAATTCACCTAAACTTACTCAGATGAAAAATATAATGAGTGTCAAGGAAAACTAGGGTCATTGTGTAATTAAATCCTGTTATCAAGAAGAATAACCATGGTTCTAACCCAATATGGCCATTCTTATATTCATGAGGCTGTGCAGTTTTGTTTTCATTCCTTGTGTGAGGTAGTTAACTTTGTTCTAAGGTATATTTTGACTCTATTATGTTGGCATGAAATAAAGGAAACAGTGTTGAGACTCGTACAAATCGATCACCATTTACTGAAAAATAGCTCAAAACACATGCCTTACAAATGGGAGGGATTTCTCCATGTATGAAGACTAGCAGTATTAACAAAGTCCTGAATGGAATACTGTCAGACCCACAAGTGGGAGGGGAAAAAAAGCTCCTGAGATTAGCTATAGCTGAGCTTCTTAGAGAGTTTTGCAATCAAATAGCAATACTCTTCAACTTCCATCTTCCCTCCCCATTTCAACCATTCTATTATGCCCCTCTGGAGGTGGTTGTAGTGATGGAACCCAAACCAAGATTCAAGAATCTGAAGGAAGAGGGTAAAGGTGATTGTTTAAATAACAAAGGCAAAGGTATCAGTTCTGTTTCATCTATACTCTTACAGATTCAGAATTTTATTTCTAGCACTATATTAATTTAAATTTACTACAACAAGATAATTTTAATATCCACTGTGGAATATGTTGTAGTGGAATTATACCAATCAAAACTAAATCTATTTTTGTGAGGGAAAATAATTGTGCATTACATTACAACCCCAAATATAAATTAATTTCTTTATCATAGATTCTGCTGTTCTGTTAGAGCAGACTAAAAGGATTGGCTTTATAAGTCTGTATGGCTATTCCCACCTCGACCACATTCCTAAATGTCCTCTTAACTTCTTGAAAATTAGGATGTTGTCTCTTGTTTCCTTTCCAACTCCCCATAATTGTATATAGAAATTCAATCCATTTTAAAATGGCACCTAATGCTGGAAGAGGTTATGATTCATTCTCTTCTCTAGCCCTACCTCTTCTGGCTATTTCAGGAGGTCCTCTGCTGAAGAAGGGATGAAGCACTATCATACTCCACACTTGACTACCCACATAGTGGAAAGCAAGATAAATCCTTCTTCCTGGTGGATCAGAATTACTTCTGCCTTTAGTTACTTCTGGTGAACAGAACAACAAGACTTAAGCCAAGGCTGGGAAGAAAGAGAGTGGCCAAAATTATTTGTGATTTTGAGGTATGTTTCCAGAAAAAATCATTGTTTTTTTATGATTTTTTTTCTTGTTCCTCTTTCAGATTGATTCATGGTGCAAAGATAATAGCTATGTGATTGCTGGTTATTATCAAGCTAATGAACGTGTAAAGGATGCCAGGTATGTCCATGCAAAATCTCTGTTATCCACTTTGTTTTCTGCCAAAAAACATATTAAACATATCATATTGGCAGAAGGACTAGTTCTTAATACTTTTTTTTTGGTAGTACGAAGATGTGAAATCTGTGTAGCAAAGATTTCTCCTTTAATTCAACCATTTTTCCAAGATTAATACAATTGAATTCTCAGCTATTAACTTTAATGTTGGTCATTTCAATGAACAATTCAAAAAGAAAATCTAAAAATAATTTATATTTGACTTTGGAATCCATATTTTGGTGTTGGATTTTAACATGAGTGTGTCTCATGATTAGGAAATTCACTTCAATGAACATACTACCACAAACTTAAGGGCATCTGTCCTACTTCACCTCTTTTCTATTCCCTGTTCTTAGCTGGATATGCCTTGGGTCTGAACTCTACTGGAAATTTGTGGATTTTTTTTTTTTTTTGCTGCTTTCTTGGTAAGGTCATATCCCAGTTGTTATTTTCTCTTAGCTTGACATGAAAGGCAAAGTCAAGAACTTTACCCTACACCAGGGCTGTCTAAAATGCTGCTGCAGTGAGATTTATGCTTATTCAGCCTGCCTACAAGCATAGAAATTTACATAAATGCTTTAGTAAATGAAGCTGAGCTACCCCAGAGCTCTCATTAAAATGGCAAATCAAAATATATTGTCTGTTGTTTCAATAAAAGCCTGAGGTTGGACAGCCCTGCCCTACACCATTGCTAATGAAGTTTGAATATCTAGCAATATGGATAAAGTTACCTCTCAGGCTATCAGATTGAATAGAACTAACTATTTTCTCAATTAATGTGTTTAATTCAGATTTTCCCTGGGAAGAGAAGAGGTAATGACATGCTGTGATTTCAAAAGTCTGGAATTGAAACACCCTGAACAAGTGATCAAGATGGGCTTATTGCTTAATTAATTAGCTTTTTTTGTGATTAGATCCCCCCAATGATTTGTCCATGAGCATTTCATTTATAAAAACCAACTGACAGGATGGGAAAGCACTTAAAAATTTAGATATTTTTATTTTAGATGGTTGCCTTGAAATAGGCAATGTAAGGAGGCAAAATAATACAAGAAATCATAGTTAAGACATCTTCTCCTATTAAAAAGCATTTGCTGCTGTTGACTACCCCAATCACTTAAAAACTGTTTAAACTACTCCTTTGTTTCCATGGATACCGTATGTGGGCCTTGAGCTGATCTCTGTGACTTCTTTCACAGATTCATTGGATGGTTGTTCTTTCTCATTTCTAGCTAAAAATATTTTACCTGCTTTTTTACTCCTATATAGTTCATCCCATTCACTGTTTAACAGCAACAACTAATAATAATAATCACTAGTATTTAGGAGGTAGGGACTGTTGTTCCCATTTTATAGAAGAGGAAACTGAGGTAGATAGATGTTAAGTGACTTGCCCAAGGTCACCCAGCTCATGAGTATCTCAGGCTGAATTTGAAACCAGGTCTTCTTGAGTTTGGGGGCAGCTAGGTGGCTCAGTGGGTAGGTCATTGGACCTGGAGTCAGCAAAGACCTAAATTCAAATTCAGCCTCAGACATTTACTAGCTTTGTGACACTGGACAAGTCACTTTATTTCTGTTTGCCTTAATCCACTGGAAAAGGAAATGGCAAACCACTCCAGTATCCTTGCCAAGAAGACGCCTTGGACGGTACTGGTATGCTGTGGTCCATGGGGTCACAAAGAATCAGACACGACTGAACAACACCAACACCTTCCTGAACTCTATCCACTGCCCCAGTGAGCTACTTTGATCTCTCACCTTCCTTCCAGGTCCATAGGGCCATTTTTTCCAGGAGTTCACTGCACATATAACGTGCTTAGTAGATATTTGTTGAATGAATGAGTGTACATATTATCATCACTCCTGGGAGCTATCTCAACAGCATCTAAAATCTAACATGAAAATTGGACTTAATTATCTTTTCTCTCTCTCACTCTCGCGTGCGCGCACACACACACACATCCTTTTTTTTTTCCAAGTCCTTTCACTCTTTTCCTATAGTTTGAATTCCCTCAGCCTCAAAACCTTGGAATTGTTTGAGACTGCCATCTGCTGTTTATTTCCCAGTCCTGATGCCTACCTTAGCATTGTCTCTCAAATGCAGCTTTTCCTTTCCATTTCCATGTATATAGTCAACACTAACTGAGACTTAAGTTTCCATTTCCAAAAAGTGTCAGGAGGTGAATACAGTTTGTACAGTTTGCCCCAGGTCAAAAATGTTTTACTATGTGGTTTTATTGCCATACGTCACTTCTTAACAGCCATAGCACAAATTAACTAGAAATGCTTTGTTTTTCTTCTATAGTCCGAACCAGGTTGCTGAGAAGGTAGCTTCCAGAATTGCAGAGGGCTTCAATGACACCGCACTCATCATGGTATCATATGTTTTATTGTCTTTTTTCCACTAGACTTATCGGGTTCATACTAAGCATGCCTCTGGCTAACATCTAGCATTGTCATATGGCACAAGGCCCCATTTCTTCTTACTGAAGGCAGTTTGAATCATTTTTCTTCACTTACACCCCTGGTTCTTTGCCTGTACCTACTTCTACCCTTTAAGTTGTATTACCAAGAGAAATGTAAGATGTATCTAGACAGAGAAATCTTTGAAATGAAAGCAGGCAGTACAATGTGTTGTCCAGGAGAGATGAGAGAAGGCATGACTTGGAGAAGCTTGAGGCAAAGCTAGACTTCATCAGTGGCCTGTTCTGCAGTTCTGATTCCAAAGGAGAATTGTGGTGTTTATTTGACAGTAACATAGAACAACATCATAACAAAAGTCCCCATGTAAAAAAATGTCCTCTCTTCTGTAAATATTCTCTGCATAATACACTGTTTATCCTGGGAAGGATTGCATTGTGTGTCCCTAAATCAGAGGACACACTCCTTTTAGGAGGAATTTGCCTTCGGACCTTGTTTATCCTGCTGCCATAAGAGTTATTGAGCAGTGCCAGAAGTCTTATGGAAAGGCGTCAGATCCCTCTTAGAATTACTTAGTTTGTTTTGTATGTATCCTCACACTGGTGTTTTTATTCTTTTGCTTTAGGTAGACAACACAAAGTTTACAATGGAGTGCATAGAACCCACGATTCATGTGTATGAGCATCATGAAAACAAATGGCGGTGCAGAGATCCACACTAGTGAGTTCTTCATGTTACCTTAGTAATGGGTTATTTTTAGACTGTTCACTATGATTCAGGATGTTTTCCACTCTGCCCATATACATTTCAAGGTGTCCTAATTCCCCGAACAAGAAAAATGTCTTACCTGAGGGCTTCATTGGGATATTTAATTTGATACCCTCTTCTACCAAAAAGAAAAGCATAGTAGAAAGCGTGATGGTAGAGCGAAGACCTAGGGCCAGGTCCCAGTTAAGATGCTGAAATGGACTAGCCACTTGACTTGGGCAGTCACTTCACATCTTGGACTCTCCTGGTGTGTAAAATGCAGGTGATCCTTGCACTGCCTGCCTCCCAGAGTTGTTTCCTAGAAAGTGCTTTGTAAATCTGAAAGCATTATATAAATGTGACTAGTCATTACTACGCAAGTGTGTCTTCTGTGCTTCCACACCCCCAAACTTACCCCAAAGGTCCTTTCCCCACATCATCTTCCTATTTCCATTTATAAAATCTTCTAACATTAATCATTCAAAATAGTGTTTATATCTTTAACCCTCTCATTTCAACACTTCTGACTGGTCTGTTTTGCTCACTGCCATCAATTGGGTTTTTTGTGTCTCATATTTTGTTGAGCAGTTTTTTTTTTCAGTGATCATCTAAATCGGAGGTATCAAATTCGCAGCCCAGAACATTCCCAAGTATAGATTAAAATCAGATTAAAATGTAACTTATTTAACAAATATTTAACAAAATAAAATACAGATAATGTTAATGTGTGTTTTTCTAAGTCACTTTGCACCCCCAGGCATGCCTCTGTATCATTTAGTGGCCCCTGTTTCTATTAGAGCTTGACACCACCATTCTTAAATCAACATTTTCAGGTTCTTACATAAAATTTGTTAATTCATTCTTCAGATCCTACATGTTGTATCTCAATTCCCTATTCTATAGCTTTCAGAGCAAGGATTTAACTTTCTGCAGCCCTGTAACTATGAAACATCTTCACCTATGTGCATTCGATCTCTAGATTCTCCACATCAGTCATTGCCATCTGCTTTTTGTATTGTTTTTCTTGTGGCTGTTTTTCTCCATCCCCCTTAATTGAAAGAGGCAATAAAGTTTATTTTCATTTTGAAAAGACTATTAATTTCAAATTGTTTGACCTTGTAGTGATTATTGTGAAGACTGGCCAGAAGCCCAGAGGATCTCGGCATCTCTCTTGGACAGCAGGTCCTATGAAACTCTTGTGGATTTTGATAACCACCTGGATGACATCCGAAATGATTGGACAAATCCAGAGATCAATAAAGCTGTTCTACACCTATGTTAGGGAGGGATTCCACAGACTGATTTATGGGCATTTCCACTACACTGAAGAGGAAAAAAGAAATATTTTTAAATGTAAATAGAATACTATCTCATACCTTGTGTGGAAAGGCAACAATTTTGAGAAATGGCATGTGGCTCAAAAGAGGCAGTGTGTCTAAGTGGCCATCTTTTTAAAGCAAAGATCTCTAGAAGAGATACAAGCTGTTGAGTCTAGCTGTCCCTGTGGATTTTTTCCCAGTTGTATGTTGCTCTAACCTTCAAAATCAAAGCTATTTCTGCTTGTCCCAGATTGTTCCTATTAAACGATTTTAACTAACCTTTTATAATCTTGAGAGAATACTTTTTAAGACTTATGAACTATCTTTCCAAAAACAACAAATCTTATCCCTTAATGAGTGTTTTGGGGAGTTTTATTTCTGAATCCATACTGTAAATACAGTCTTAGGACCAGGTCTGAAAATCTACTACAGATACCTTGGTACCAAACCAACAACCCCGAACAACTGTTTGTGCAAGTAGGCATCTCTCTTAGAGCAGCTGAGCCTGTTTGGAGTTATCGGACTCTACTACTTAAAGCAATATTGTGCTCAAAAAGCCACAGTGGGAAGAAAACTGCTGTTGACTAAGCCACATTTATAGTTGAGGGCAGAACCAAGGGCTGTGTTGCAAGAGCTCAGCTCAGTGCACACACAGCGTCATGGTCCCAATCAACCAGAAAGCCCTCAAGAGGGAGGGGAAACAGGATTGTGCTAGGATTCGATGCAGATGCAGTCTCTGCTTTTTGGAAAATGGGAATCATTCCTAGTTCTTGACTCACTTGCATGATCATTCAAATAGTTCTAAAAGATGTCTTCAGAATTGCCATTGCTTTTATATTTAGAGCAACTCTTCCGTTCATAAAGCTGAACAAGAGAATGAATGTATCTTTTTTATCAGTTCCTTTGGTGGTTTCTAACAAAATCTTACAAAGGGATGGGAAACTTTATAGCACCGTTGCATTTGTTGTTCCTTTTTCTATTAATTATTTTGTACAGTGTTCAGTGTGCTGTACTTTTCCTACTGTCTGTCTCTTTCCTCTTGCTACATTGAGAAAACTCATAACAATTGACTGAACCTAATGATCTTGAAAAGGGTTCACTTTATAGCATTCAGTATTTTACTCTAACCAGTAAAATCATTTATTTGGACCATCATATTCAAGAAGCATGCTTTAGTCCATGACCTCATGGGGGTTATAGATTTAGACCTGGAGAGGACCTTGGGAATCTGCTAGTCCAAACCCTCAGTTTTACAAATGAGGAAACTGAGGCCTAGGAAGGTTAAGCTACTTGCCAAAGGTCACATGGGTAGTAAGTGGCAAACCCAGCTCCTTGGAGCCCAAATTCAGTGGTCTTTCCATGTACCATGTTTCTGCAGACAACAATTCCCCCTTTCTCTTCCCTTTCCTCAGCTTCCTTCTCACAGCTTTTTCATTCCACAAACAATCTTTCTATATAGTGCACTGTGGTCACAAAGCCCTCTGCAGGCATTATCTTCTTTGAGACTCACAACCACCTGTGAGGTTGGCTGAGCAGCTGGCGTGACCCTCAGTTTGTAAATGAAGAAACAGGCTCTCGAAGAGGTGGAGTGATTTACTTACCCACACTCACACAAAGTTATTAAGTGTAGCAAAGTTGGGACTCAAACCTGATCTCTTGACTCCTTGTCCAGTGTTCTTTCCATTACACCATGCTACCTCTCTAAAGCCATGAAATAAACATATTTCATGTGGAGAACAAATATAAAATTTCTGGACACAAATAAAGGAAAATTATATCAGTGAACTTAATCTGTGGGATATATTAGAAAGCTCTGTTCCTAGTGGAATTGTTTGTTTCAAGAAGGAAAAAAAAATCACCATGTAAATTTTGGGTTTGGCGGGATTAGAATAGCAGTGTGTGCTACAGGTCAAGGCTAAGATGAATTGACAGACCTGTTTACATAAGACTTGCTTTGAAGGCATATACATAAAAGCTAATGTGATAAGTATTTTAATCTTATGTGTTAAAAAAATAGAAAAGAGAAATTACGAATACACAAAGAAGCAAAAACAATAAAAGGCTTGACTTCCATCTTTACAATTGCCATGCGAAAGTAGCACAGAAAAAGTAAATTGAAGAGTTGGAAAGTTTATAGTAATACCACTACTACTCCCGAATGGTATAGGAAAAAGAAACACAACTTATTGGTACATGAAAAATTGCCCTGTAGCAGTTAGGAGTGTTCAAGAATGGAATAAGCATCTGCAAGGTATTGTCACCATAGGTGTTCAATCAGAGAGCAATTGAGCATGTTAAAGATAGTGTAGAGAGGATCCTGGAAGGGAGGAATGGCAGTAGATGAAGAGATAGGTATGGTCTAAGGAAAAGAGCTCCAGGTTGGGACTCTAGAGCCCCAAGACTACTCTTGACTAACCTTATGATCCAGGGCAAGACCCTTCTGATATCCTGGCCTCATGGCAAGTCTCAGACTAGATGGCATGAGGTCTCTTCCATCTCTACCACTCTGATTTTATGAGGCCTCTGAGATCCCTTCCAACCAGATCCTGTGATTTTCCTAACAAATAATTGTTTCTGTTCAGAATAGAGCTCTACACATCTACAGTTAGGAAGTCTGCTGGTTTTATTCTCTGTAAAATTGTTTCTACTTATTCTGTCTTCTTTCTTTTAAGGCTGCCTCAGCTATTTCCTTTTGCATAATTAACTTTGATTTGACTTATAGCTTATTTTTCAAATAGATTAATAGTATTGTGAAAAACTGTCTCCAAATGCAATTTCTAAATTTATTACCTAGACTTTTTTGCATTGTTCTTTAAAAAGCAACTTAATTTGCTTTTTAAAATTACAATCCCTCTTATTTAAGCTCCTGAAGTCATAATCTCTTATGGCATCAGATCTGTTACTATGGTGGCTTTTTGTGACATGGGACAAAGAAAATGAGAAAAATGGCAAAATCCCATGAATCCATGGGTAAATGAACAGATCCTCAGACATTACTCTGAAAAGGACATGGGAAAGGGAGTTGACTTTAAAACTAGATTTTCAGTTTACTAATTGACATTTCTTGAGGCTCTCTATCAGATCTTACTCCCTTTTAATCACTGCAAAACATTCCAGTAAAAATAAAACTGGCAGAAAATGCTGCATATGTTAACTCTTGCCAAATCCTCTGTGTGTGTGTGTGTGTGTGTGTGTGTGTGTGTGTCTTGTGATTTGTTACTTTAACTTAACCTCATTTCTGTACCCTTTCAGAAGCCAAAGGATGCCTTTTTTAATCCTCAAGATTTTGACTTGTTCCTCCTTCAAACTTTGATTATTACTTTGAAATATATGTGAAATGTAATCAAGCATTATTTCTTGGAAATAGAGGTTGAGTGTTATGAAATTCTTGTTCCTTAGAACTGTGTGGTAAAAAGAAAGCTCCTGGAGGGGTGCCTTTTCATTATGCACACAGTGAAATCCTGCTACAGGTAACATCAGACTTACCAGTGAAATGAAATGTAGAACTACCAAGTCCTATTGCCATATGTGCGTCAGTATTTGGCATTGTCTTTAGCTACATTCCTTCAAAAATAAAAGGGAACTGTTTTACGCTGAGCCATGAATGATCATTGGGAAATGCTTGCATTGCCCTGCAAGAAGCTTTGGACTTGGACTTTTGTTAACATCTTGTAAATCAAAAATGTGCTCCTCTGTACAGTAAAATACACTACCATTTAACAACATGAAGCTGTGTGACAATAAATAACTTTGTTCCCTTGATGAATCTGAATGTAATTACATTTTTAAAGCATTAACTCCATATGGGAGGTGCTGTGGCGGTAACCAAGATGTAGTGCCCACTCTCAGGAATCTCACAGTTAACTTGGGGAGTGAGTGGGGGAAACTGGATTCAAAGTCAAAGGACCTTGATTCAAATCTCAGCTCTGCTATTATAACAATGATGGTACTTGCCGCTTCTGTGGCTGTGTAAGACCAATGACACCAGCACACAGGAGGGCTGCTAGCACAAGTTCTTTGATCAGCTTTTCTAAGGAAAGCAACTTTAAGGGGTTTACAATCTCACTTTAATTAAATATACATACACCATTCACTTAGTTGAGAGGGAAAAGCCAGCACCCTGAACTTCAAAGAGAATACAAACAGAAACTCAAGCAGAAATTATATAAACAGAACAAATAACACAAGCCAGTCTATCCACAGCACTACATACACAGTTACCAGAAAGAGAAGCCACAACATCTGGGTTTTCCAAAGTGGGAAGCCAGTGGAGGGGCAGGGGGAGAGGCTCCTTAACCAAGGCTACCCAGAGTCAGATACTCTTCCAGACACTTCTTTCAGGGTCAGAGGGTGTCACTACCATGTGACTCAAACTCATGTGACTTAGGCTTTCTTGTGACTTAAGCAGGTCATCAAAGATTCCTGATTCAAAGACTCTTCATTGAAACAAAGGCAAGACTCAATCAAAGGCACTCAATCACCTTAGTGCTGAGAAGCACTCCAGAAGAAAAAACAGCAAAAAGTCCCACCCTGCTTGGCTTGGCATTACAGCTATTTGTTGCCAATGTGACCTTGGGCAGCTAACTCACTCCCCTTTTCTGTGCCTCATTTAGACCATTCACCTCCAAGGTCCCTTCCAATTCTAAATCTATGATTTTTATCCTTGAGGTGGGTCTTGGGCTGGCCTTAAGAGATAGCTGGAGAGGAGGGAAGGGAACTGTGGGAAGCAAGAACCTGGGGGCAAGAGTAGGAACTATGTGTTCAGAGGCAGTGTGTAGACCTGCCCAACTGAATCAAGAGCCTTGGCATAGAGTAGCAGAAGAAAAGGTTGCAGGGGTTGTTCGGGTGCGATTGAATCCTTGCTCCAGGTTCATTCACCTTTCCCGCTTACCACCTTAGTCTCTCCAGCCGTTGCTGACTAGCCTGACCACCTTCACCTTTGTAGGAGCTGTGATCCACTGGTTACCACCGGCTCTTTAGCTATGGGGTCAACTGTGAATGGTTGGGGGTGGGGTGAAGTCTACAGAAGTGGGTCTTATTTATATAGGTTGTTATGAGGATCAAATAAGATAGTATATGTAAAGCACTGAGCTCAGTGCCTAACGTAACAGGTACTATATAAATGCTAACTTCTCCAGAGCCACACTCATTTTACGGATTGAGGAAACAGGCCCTGTGAGAAGTGGTTTGCCCAAGGTGACAGTCCGGAAACCAAGAGAGACTAGGGGTCAGATCGAGGTCCCTCCTCAATTCACTCTATGTTCTGGAGCCTGTGCACTATGTGTGTGCAGTTTGGGTTGGGTCACAAACTTCTCGTCCTCTGAATATAAAATGGGGGTGAAAGTTTTGGCCCAACTCAGGGATAAGGTAGAGAAAGAAACGTTGAAGGACATTTTCAAATATGTTGTGTTTGTCGTTCAGTCATTTTAGTCATGTTCAACTCTTCGTGACCCCATTTGGGGTTTTCTTGGCAAAGATGATAGAGTGATTTGCTATTTCCTTCTCCAGCTCATTCGGAAGATGAGGAAACTGAGGCAAACAAGGTTAAGTGACTTGCCCAGGGTCACACAGCTAGGAAGTGTCTGAGGCCAGATTTGAACTCAGAAAGACGCCCAGCACTCTATCCACTGCCCCATATTTTCAGTATATGGCATTAAATGAAGTAAATTAGCCAGAATGTGAACCGAGCACCTCTGGCTGGATCCAGAGTTCTTTCCACTGTGCCACAAACAAAATCAAGACCTGCACATTCTTAGTCCCTAGATCCCTGTTACATTAAGTAACCAGTAAAACGCTCAGGGAGAAATAAGCAGAGCAGAATCGAACTTATTTCTTTAACAGACTCCGAGCCAGAATTCATGGATCTGCTTCCAAGACTTCCCATTTACTGTCTGTGTGACCTCAGGCCAAGTTAGTCAACAAACATTTATTAAACGTTTACCATGTGCCTGCCATATGCCGGGCTAAGCACCGGGCATACAAAAGAAGGCCAAAACACCCTGCTTGCGTTCAAGGAGCCCCCATTCTAATAGGACTAGACAAGCAAAAACTGCTCACGTGAGATGCATATGCAGTGCAAATGAAGGTCTCTCTGAGCAAAGGCCCTTTGGGGGCTCTGGGCATGGGAGAGAACCAGCAAAAAGAAACAGCCTAGAGAGGACATGTCATAGTGGAAGAACGCAAGGACACTCATTAGTGTCACTGGGCTGTAGAGTGCTTGGAGAAGAGTAGAGTGTGAGAAGATGGGAAAGATAGAAAGGGGCCAGGGCTTAACTGGTTTTGAGTGACAAAGGATTTTGTTATAGTTGATCCTCTAGCGAATAAGGAGCCATAGATTAATGAGTTGGGGGGCTGCAGAACAGTCAGACCTGCGCTTCAGGAAAATCACTTTGGTAGTCAAGGGGATGGTGAACCAGAATGGGGAGAGACTTGAGACCGACACCAAATAGCAGGTTATTGCAGTAGTCCAGGTAGGAGGTGATGGAGGGCTGTGTGAGTGGACAGCTGGGAACACACATGAGGGATGTGAAGGTAACAACAGTAATTGGCAACAGCTTGGGTAGGTGGAGTGAGTGCAAGTGAGGAATCACGGATGGCACTAAGGTTGTGAGCCTTCAGGAGTGAGAAGACAGCTGTGGTGCCCTCTGCATTAAGGAGGAAAGTTGGGAAGACAGGAGGGTTTGGGGGGAAAGATAATGAGTTCTGTTTTGGACATGTTGAGTTTGAGATGCCTATAGGAAGGAGTCTAAAAGATACTTGGTGATGCAACACTAAAGGTTAGGGCTAGATGAATAAAGGCAGATCATCAGCTTAGGGATGAGAATTGAATCCCAGGGAGCTGATGAGCTCACCAAGTGCAATAGTGAAGTGGGAGATTAGAAGGCCCAGGACAGAGCCAAAGGGACACCTACAGATAATGGGTGTGACCTGACTGAAGAACCTGCAAAGGAAACTGAAAAGGACGACTCCCAACAGGTAGGAGGAGAACCTGGAAAGAGCTGAGTCACAGACATCTAGAGAGGAGAGAGGACCCAGGAGGAGGAGGTCATCAACAGTGGGAACTCAAGAGACAGCAGTTTCTGTTGAATGTTGAGGTCAGAAGCCAGACTGCAGAGGGTTTCAAAGAGAGTGACAGGAGAGGAAGTAGGGATACAGAATATAAATGGCTTTCTCAAGGAGTTTAGCTGAGAAGGAAGGAAGGAAGGAATGTGCATTGAGCACTTACTATGCGCTAAGTACTCCACAAATATTATCTCATCTGATCCTCACAACCCAGGCAAATAGGTGCTATCATTATGCCCAGTTTTCAATAGAGGAAACTGAGGCAGACAAGATGACAGCAATGGAGATGGTATGATCAAATGAGAGTTTTTAAGGACGGGGGAGACATGGGCATGTTTGCAGGCAGCAGGGAAGGAACGTGGGGAAATTGAAGATGAGAGTAGGGATAATAGTGCAGGCAACATGCTGGAGAAGGAAGATAGAGTGGATTCAGCGTGCCCGTAGAGGGCTTCGCCGTGACGAGGACGGCCACCTCTCCACGTGAATCACGGGTAAAGGAGGAAGATGGGAGATGAAGAGAGGAGAAGAGGAACCTCTCTGCAAATGGCCTCATTTCTTTTTCTGAGTGTGAGACAAAGTCCTTACCCCTCTTTTTGCCTCAAGTTTTTATCAGTAACATGAGAGGAAGGAGAAAAGGAACAAGAATCTGTTAAGCCTTGCCCTGTGGTAAGTGCTTCACAAATATTATTTCAATAATACTTGAGACAAATTAAGCCAATCCAATAGAGGATTGGTATTTTCCAATTCTGAAGTTCTATGATTCTAACAATTACTTATTCAGCAATCTAGGACAGATACAAAGATAAATCATATATGGTTCCTACTTCCTTGAATCATCCAATTCAATCAATAATAGCTTCGATCTAATAGGATGTGTTTAACTGCTCTGTCAAGTTTACCAAGTTTACTTTGTTCACAAACCTACGTGGTGGACAATGAGCAAATTAGCCCCTTTTTACGCTGAGGTAATTGCGAAAAGTAAGTTTTCCCAAGGGGAAATACAATTAGCAAATGTAAACCCAGGATTCACACTCAATACTTCTGACCCTAAAACCAGTACTTGTTCCACCTTGCCTCTCACATAGTATTTGACAATTTACAGAAGTCTGATTTATTTACAGACCAGACTTCTCTATCCTAGTGACTTTCCTCTACCTGATTCAAGCAACCAGTCTAAAAAACAAAAGATACTGGATGTCAGAGGTTCCCGATGAATTCAAGCTATATCCTGGAGCTCACAAACTGTGTGATTTTGGTCAGATCATTTGGTCTTTCTGCCCTTCTGTGTCTTTGGCTATAAAATGGGGGTGAAGGTATTGACTCAACACAGGAATATTGTGGAGAAAGGAAATGAGTCTACAACATTTTCTAGTATAAGCTATTAAATAATGTAAAATCCCCAGGTGGTGGAGAAGTAGGCCAAGAAGGTGTCTAACTGAGTAGGAGCAGTTCTTGGCAAGTACGATGATTGCTAGGGGCAACAAGGGGATTTCCATTCAAGCATACCCCTTCCCACAGGTTCCGTGTTATATTGAGTGGCTTAACTGAGTATTTTATCACATACCTCTACATTCGTGTGTTTTCTCCTCCATCAGATCATAAGCTCCTGGAGGTCAGGGACTATCTTTTGCCTCTTTTTGTATCCCCAGCAATACCCCCATTTTATAGCCAAAGACACAGAAAGGCAGAAAAACCAAGTGGTCTGACCAAAATCACACAGTTTGTGAGTTCCAGGATATAGCTTGAATTCATCAGGGACCTCTGACATCCAGTGTCTCTTGGTTTTGGGACTGTAGCTTGAATTAGGTAGGAGATAGTCACTAGAATAGAGAATTCTGGTCTGGTTGACTTGCTAAGTATATACGGTAGTAGCATATAAGTATAGCATATAAGAAATCAATCTACTACAAACACAATCCCTACAAAATTATTAAATAGGGCTTCATTTAGCCATCCTACCTAGCCTGGCTTTAATCTAAGTCAAAAGATTCAAGAGTACTTGTAATGACCAGAGTGGGTGTTAGTAATAACCATTATCAAGTTCTAGAGAAAAAGAGCTTTCTCAGTCACCCAGTCAGTATAAGTGTAGTGTTGATTTCATCCCAACAATGATAATAGAACTATAAGATGATAGACTTAGGCTTAAAAAGGACTATAGAGGTGACTGAGTCCAACCCCCTCATTTTATAGGTGAGGATACATTAAGTCAACGTTAGAGCTGGAAGGAGCATTAAACTCAAAGCTCAAAAAGACATTTGAAAATTAAATATTAGTGGAAATGTGTTTTGCATGACTTCACATGCATAATGGGTACCATATTGCTTGCTTTCTCAATGGGTTGGGGAGGGACTGGAGGGAGAGAGAATTTGGAACTCAAAAAAATGTTTAATGAATGATAAATTTTTTTAAAAATTAATAAAAAGAAAATTTGATATTAGCCCTGAAAGAGACCTTCAAAGACAGAATCAGAGGCTCTCAGAGTTGGAAAGGACCTTAGAAGTCATCGAAGTTCAGCATATATCTGAATAGGAAATCCCTATATGATATCTCTAGCTTCTCCTTGAAGTCATTCAGTGAGAGGGAGCTCACTACTACCAAAGGTCCACCATTTCATTTTTAGACTGCCCAATTGTTAGAAAGTTTTTCCTTACATGGAGCAAATTGCCTTCCATTGCTTCTGGTTGAGCCTCTTGGGTCCAAGCCAAATAAGCATAATCTCTCTTCCGTATGATAGCCCTTCAGGTACTTAAAGCCAGCTATCATGTCGTTCCTAAATCTTCCCATCTACAGGTTGAAATTCCCTAGTCCCTTCAAGTGATCTCCACATAGCATGATTTCAAGTCCCCTCATCAACTTGCCCTTGGGGCAGCTAGGTGGCGCCATAGTGCATAGAGCACATGGCCTGGAGTCAGGAAAATTCTTCCTGAGTTCAAATCTGATCTCAAACACTTGCTAGCTGTGTGACCCTGGGCAAGTCGCTTAACCCTGTTTGCCTCAGTTCTTCACCTGTAAAATGAGTTGGAAAAGGAAAGGGCAAACCGCTCCAGTATCTTTGCCAAAAAACAAAACAAAACAAAAAACCCAAATGGGGTCATGAAGAGTTGGAAACTAATGAACAACAACAACGCGTTCATGCTCTCTTTGTATGCACTCTAGCTAGTCAATGCTCTTAAAATATGACACCCAGAACTTAATACAATGCTCCAGATGTGTTCTGATTAAGGCAGAGTGGCATGCCAGCATCTGCCGTGTTAAGTATGATTTGTGGGGTTTTTGTTGTTGCTTTGTAAGGTAAGTACTACAAATACGTTTTTTGTTAATACAGTTGAAGATTGTTTTCTCCAAGGATAGCAATCATGATCTCAGAAAAAGGAAACAGCAAAAATAGACTTCAAGAGATTGTTGAGAAACTGCATTTTGCTGAAAGGTACCAGACAATGAATTAATGTCAGAACTAAATATACATGCACTCATTTGCATAACATCTAAATATTTAAATGAAAAGTGAGTCATAGGGATTGACAGTAAAACTATAAAGTAGGGGACCTCAAAGTATCTGTTTCATACATAATCCAACCAAAAAATAAATAAGAGAAAAGTTAAGGACCAGGATAGAATTTTCAAAAAGTTAGATATGATAAACCTCTGGCAAATATTAGGTGATAATATAAAGTGTATGTGTGTACTGTACTATACTATGTACTATGTATACTATATAGACATGCATACATACATATTTATGTATGTAAATATATAGTATACATGGTATTAATTGTATATATTTCTCAGCTTGTGTGGCACCTTTATAAAAATTAACTATGAATTAGAGCATAAAAACCTCATAAACAAATACAAAAAAGCAGAAATATTAAATTTATCTTTTATGGATTACAATGCACTATATGTACACACACACACACACACACATATATATGCATATCCAACAGAGGGCCATTGAAGAAATCATTAAAGTCAAATGGAGAAGGAGTAGCTTAACCCTAAAGAATGGCTAAGCAAAGAACAAATCATAGAAACAATAAGCAATTTCATTCAAAGATAATGACAACAATGAGACAACACACCAAAATTTCTGTGATGTAACCAAAGCAATCCTTAGAAGAACATTTATATCACTAAACACTTTAATTAATAAAAGAGAGAGAAAGAAGTCAATGAATCGGGTATGGAATGTGGAAAAAAAACTAGAAAATCAGCAAAAAAAAATTTTAAAACCTATTAAATATTAAAATAGAAATCCTCAAAAAAATTTAAAGGAAAATATTGAATTAGAAAATAAAACCAAGAACTTTATTTTATAAACCACCAGCTAATTTGAATTTTAGAAAGGAAGTGAAAAACCAAATTACCAGTATTAAAAATTAAAAGGGTGAATTCACAACAAATCAAGAAATAAGGGAAATTATTAGAAACTATTTTGCCTAATTATTTGAAATAAAATTGACAATCTAGATGAAATGGATGAATATTTAACAGTAATAATGGCTAACATATATACATATACATGTATAGATAGATAGATAGATAGATAGATAGCAATTACTATGTGCCAGATGCTATACTAAGCACTATACAATAATTATCTCATTTGACCCTCACAAAGGCCCTGGGAAGCAGTACTATTATTATTCCCGTTTTACAATGAGAAAACTGAAGCAAGCAGAAGTTAAGTGACTTATTACAAAATGCCTATGTTACCCAATTTCAGGAAAAAAAATTGAACGAGCCATAAATGAGCTCCCAAAGAAAAAACTATTGAACAAGATCGATTTCTATCCAAATTCTATCAAACATTTAAAGAACAAGTAATCCTACTATTATATACAGGGTATTTTTGTTTTTTGGTTTTAGGTAGGAAAAGAAGGATCCTACCAAATTCTTTCTATGATACTAATATGGTCTTAATAGCTAAACCAAGGATAGTCAAAACAGAGAAATAAAACCATATGCCAATACCTCTGGTAAATATTGATGTAAAATGTTTAAATAAAATATTAGCAAGGAAACTATAACAACACATCACAAAGAGTATACACGATGACCAGGTTGGATTTATACCAGAAATATAGGGTTAATACAATATTGTGAAATCTCTGAAGTATAGTTGACTATATATATGAACAACAAAAATCATATTATTAAATCAATAGATGCAGAAAAAGCTTTTGAGAAGATAAAGCACCTATTCCTGTTATTTAAAAAAGAGCACTAGAAATCTTAGGAATAAATAGATCCTTTGTTAATATCATAATTAGTATCTATCTTAAACCAAGATCTAGGGCAAAGCAAGGACGTCCTTTTTCACTATCACTATGTGATTTGTTGTTATCGTTCAGTGGTTTCAGATCCTTCAGATCCCATTTGGAGTTTTCATGACAAAGACACTGAGATGATTTGCTGTTCCTTCTCCTGTTCATTTTACAAATGAGGAAACTGAGGCAAACAGAGTTAAGTGACTTTCCCATGGTCACACAGTTAATAAGTATCTGAGACCAGATTTGAATTCACAAAGATGAGTTCATGGCCAGGCATTCTGTCCACTGATGAAGTGTTCAAAATTCTGGCTATAGCAATAAGATAGAAAGTGAGAGAATAAGCACAAGCAAAAAGGAAACAAAATTATTATTTTGATGCAGATGACATGGTTTACTTAGGAAACCCTAGAGAGGCAACTAAAAAATCAATTGAAACAATTAGTAATTTCATTGAAGTCACACAATACAGAATAGACCTACACAAATTATCAGCATTTCTGTGTATCACCAACAAAACTCAGCAGGGAGAGATGGAAAGAGAAATTCCATTTAAAATAACTATAGAAAATGTAAGATATGTGGTATCCACCTGTCATGACACACTCCCGAGCTATCTGAATACACAGTGTTCCTTATACAAATAAAGACATCTAAATAATTTAAGAACTATTAATTGCTCATGAGTAGTCCAAGCCTGCAGTAAGATTGTATTAGCTCTTTAAGCTTCTACATCATACCATTTACTCATATAATAAATAATAATATAATACAATAAACATTTTTAAATGTCTAATATATGCAGGGTACATGCTTATTGATTCATATTAGGCCTGAAGTGAAGCCCCAAGGTATTTTCCATACAAGCTATCATCTGATTATGTCTTTCTTATCAATCAGTCAACAAGCATTTATAAAATCTTTTCTGTGTGCCAGGCTTGTGCTAAACACACAAGATACAATGATAGAGGCAAAACAGTCAGCCCCTTCCCTCAAGGAGTTTACATTCTAATGGGAAAGATACGTATATATACACACATATACATACATGCATACATACATACAGTGTATTCATGTAAAGGTATGTGCAAGACATGAACAAAGCCAACACAAGGTAACTTCAGATGGAAAGATGCCATCCCCAACCTATAGTTATTTATATCTTAACCCTAATATGAAATTTTTACATGTCTCTCTTATCTTATTAAACCTTTGTTTGGCCTAAGATTCTATTAAGATTTCCTGTTATTAGAGTCAGCCTATCACTGCAACATGTGTAATGTTAATGGAATAGAAAATCTTCCCTGCCCCTCAATAGGCCTTACATGGAGCCCATTAATGGAAGCTTAATTAAGGAAGGCTTGTTTGTAGGAAGGCTGACACTTTTGCTAATTTCTAATTAGGCAGTAGGTCATAAGGGTTGTGATGCCCTCTGGCTCTGAGAAGTGAATATATATTCTGAAGTTAGCATTTTGCTTTGGAGATCACTTATTGGAAGAGTGTTCATGTGATTTGACCAGACAAGACTCTGGGTAGCTGTTAAGGAGCCCCCCAGCCTTGAAAACTCAGATGTTGGTGCGTCTCTCTGGTAACTATGTATGTATTGCTTTGGTCAGACAGAAGCCCTGTCTGTTGATCTGTGCTATTTTCTCTGCTTGTAACTTCTGCTTGTAATCTTTGTTTATATAACCCTAACCCTAACCCTAAATGCGCTATTTATATTGTTTATATTTTCTCTGGAGTTCAGGGTGCTGACTTTTTCCCTGAACTAAGTAAATGATATATATGTTTAATTGAAGTAAGATTGTTGACCCCTTTAAAATTGCTTTCCTCTAGAAAAGCAGATCAAAGAACCTGTGCTAGCAGCCATCTCGGGTATGCCAGTGTGATTGCTGTTACAGTATGTCAGGATCTTTTTGTATCCTTCTGTCATACCCCTTCCTAGCTTCCTGTCATCAAATTTGATGAACTTGCCATCCATACCTCTGTCTCAGGTAATGATAAAAAACATTGGCAGTCCACTAAGTACCTTCTTCCAGGTTTTTATAAATACATTAATCTTTTCTCTTTGGATTCAGCCACTCCCCCAGTGAAGCCACATGGCCCCCAGAAGAGAAGGCAGGAGACAACATGGGTCAGACAAGTCAAACCACCACCACTACCTTGACCACTGTCTCCCTTCAAACCCTGTTGGAGACAGCCCAGGACCCTGAACCCAAGAGCCTTGGGAATAGTAGTGCCCTTCAAATCACCAGCCCTGCTTCTAGCCTGGCCCCCACAGCCATCAATGAAGCGAGAAATCATTATGGAGAAAAGGCCAACCTTCCTCATCACCACCAGCAGCAACTGCATACTAAATGCCACCACCAGCAAGATAAAGATAAGAATCCATGGAGTGGCAGAATCCCACACCCATCCCACTAGTTCTGCTTTTAGGCTAGTTCCTCATAATTATCAACAGTAGAGATGAGTCCTGTAGAGAAGGGGCCAGCCCTTCCCACCAACTGCCAACCACAGAGCAAGCAAGCAAGCAAGCAAGCCTAGCTGAAGTAAGATACCCCAAAGGAGAGATAGGACAAAAGTTGTGCCAACTAAGTCAAAATACCCCCACCACCTTGACTCTGAATCTCTGATGGAGATAGTGTAGGACTCTGGGGACTTGGGAATTGCAGGGTTTCCAGCCCAGAGCCCTCAGCCCTCATCCTGGGAAGCCACCCCTGGGAAGATAGAGCCTGGCAGCTACTCCTGCAGGGGCTACAGCCGTAACTACTGAAGACTCAGAAAGGGAGGTTTTTGCCACCAAGTCCTTGGCACTGTCAAGTGGTTCAAAATCAGAAACTGATAAGATTTTATTAATGGAAATTACATTAAAAGAAAGGCATTAACATCTGCTTTGCTGCTGTACCCCAAGGACCAGGGGACCTTTCCATCTGGCCTACAGCTGAAGTCTTCAATGTGTATTGTCTTCCCCTTCAGAAGGTGAGCTCCTTTAGAGCAGAGAATGTCCTACTCTCTCTTTGTATCTCTGGCATTTAACACAGTGATTTGTGCATAGTAAGCATTTAGTAAATGTTTGTTTCATTCATTCATTTATTCATTCATATATATCTCACCTACCACCTACCCTATCATTTTCTGTCCTTTCTATGAAGGTATTGTGAAAGACCTTGTCAGATATCTTGCTGTTATACAAAGACTCTCTGTGGCATCCCCCCCGCCATTTACCAGGGTGTATATTACCAGGATTACTATTGAAAAGGGAAATTAGCTAAATAAGGCATAACCAAAACTGTCTCAGTGATGTCTGCTTCCCTTTTTGGTCAGTAGCACTCTCAAATGCTGAAGACCCATGATGAAACCCACTCAGTGCATAAATGCCATTGGAAGAGTGGGTGTTCTTGAGGGTGACAATCAATTCTGATTGGCTAATTAAATGAGAAGAATGAATATTATAATGAGAGATGAGCTTATTCCAATGAGGGACTATGGGACATGACTCTGATCACTCAGTCTTATTTTTACTTATTCCATCATTTTTTAAAAACTGGGACAATTAACTCTTCTGTCCCATGTAGTTTCATTTATGATTCCTTGAAATAGAGCTCTGAAAAACCAGGCTTTGATAAAGCCCATAGGGTTTCAAATGGAGCTACTTGACTTTAAACCCAAATCACTCTGGCTCTCGCTGATTGACCAATAATAGGTTTTAGCCCCAAGACTCAATTGTTCAGTGTTTGAGTTTTGACTGGCTCAGAGTGAGTGTAAATAGCAATTCTTTCTGTTCTGGCCAGAAAAGCTGAGGGTCTTTCCCTCCCAGATTGATTTTTTTTTTGAGTAGGCACATAAAGGCCATCTTTTGCCTAATTTCTTACCTAGCCTTAAATCACTGAATGGGTGTTGCCTCAGACAAACTGAGACTGGGGAGAGACCTTAGCTTAAAGCATCTCCCACCACATCCGGGGCCAGTTGTCCTGACCTATGTCTTGCCACTGGACTCAGATGACTCTGGAGGAGGGAGTGGGGCTGATGACTTTGCACAGCTCTGCCTCACTTAAATCCAATTCACTTACAACTCAATACATCACCCTCCTGGTGTCATTGGTCCTCTTCTAGAACAAAGGACAACGACAATTCCCTTTCTAATCATTCATAACTTTTCCTTTAATAAGAAATTCTAGAGTTTTCCCGAAATTAAATTCAAGCTGATTGGTCCTTACAGAAGAACTTACATCCATTTCTTTTTAAATGGGACATTTACCTGTCTACAATCCCATAACTCCTCTTACCTAAGATCACAAACTGTGGTCCAGCTTTCACACATGCAAATCATTTTTATGCTTTGGGATGTTGTTTGTCAGGGCCTGACAACTTGAATGAATAGAGGATAACTAGGCATTCTCTTGCCATCTCCTAACTTATCTTAGGTTCTGAATCCCTGTCATGCATTTTTGTTCTATACTTTCCAATATGAAGATTGTTTTCCTTTGTGGAGAAAAGAGATGCATTTTGCGTTCCCTCTATGGTCCTTTGTCATCATCTCATTCATCCGGAGTGTAGCTGTCCTATCCCTTCTTTGATCTTCCTCTGGTCTCCAAAACAGTTTTTAAAAAGCTTTTCCCCCTTTCCACAGTGGGAAGAGCAGTGTCCTTGGGAATTTTTTCCCCAAACTTTGGGTTTGTTTTTTTGTCCTTCACATTTTTCACCAGGATCATCTTGTTCTGAGGTTTAGCAATGGCCACACTGTTCTAGTGAGGTCAGGGCACTCTTTGGTGTTTCTCCTCAGCTGATTGTGATCGTTTGCATTTTTCTGTACTTAACTTTTTAAAATACACATACAAACAGAGGACTCTAGAGTTTTGTTTATTTTTTTTCTGCTAAATCACTATACCAGGGATGAATTTGAGGAAAAAGATAAGCAAGAAAATGATGAGATCCACATGCTTTCTCTGGCTCTCCCACTGCCATCATTATTTATAGTAAAAGTGCTTGTATTTATGGTTTTTTTTCCTATTGTAAGGAAGGATTAATTACATGTTCTTCAAAGCCCAACTCAAATGACACCTTTTCCAGGCAGCCCTTCCCTAATCCCCCGTGTTAGTAACAACATCCCCTTCTCCAAGGCTCAAAAAGCACCTTGCACTATGTATGTATGCACATCCTAATACATTTATCCCAAGGTATATAGTATTGTTAAGGATGGGGTTTTTTTTTGTCCTGCTAGACTAAACATCTATTAACTCCTCACTGGGGGAGGCAACCCAAAAGACACAGAGGATAGGTGTGATATAGGTCCTGCCCTCAGGGAGCTTATAGTTGAATTGGGTGATAAAACACCCACACAGGTAACTTTAAAAACACAGCATTATGTAATAAGTACATTGGAATGGTGAAAAGAAAAGTAAGACATGAGAAAGATTATTTCTGACATGGAGAGGAGAGACATCAGGGAGTACTTCCTGGAGGAGATGGCATTTGCTCTAGGGTCTCTTTTGCGGCTGTCTGACCTGGAATCTGTCTGGCCCTAGGAAAGGCCATGCCAGGTAAATGGAAATAGGTGTCCTCCTCAAAGAAAAGAAAGGGGTGAGATAGGATGAGAAGCTGAATTACCTAAACTTGTTTGCTGTATTTATAAATAAAACTGAAGCTTCCTTTCTTTCCAGCCAAGGTCATGAATGCTGCTTCTTGGAGTGGAGTAGTACCCGGGCCATACACAATCAAATTCAGACATCTCACCCCAGGGTGAGAGCTTATAGCTCTAGAGCCTCCGAGGTCATCAAAGGCAACCCTCTCATTTCACAGAGGAGGGAACTGAACTCCAACAAGAAGTGGGTTCCCCAAGGTCCCCTCAGCAGAAAGCAGCCATGCCAGGCCTTCTGTTTTGTCTGCCTCAAATGACAAAACTCAAGTTGTCATGTCTGCCCTTGCTCATTTTACTAATAGGAATACTGCAGGTTCCCCTGGGGAGCTGAGGTTTTGTTTTCATTTTAATTGCAACAGGCCACAAAGTGATATTGTAGGCTGAGAATCATGCTCAAATCAATGAAGGCAAGAAATTTGGCTTGGACTACATTTGTGATCATCCTCTTCCAAGGAGTATCTTACAATGGCTCCTAAACATGGTCCTTGTATGCTGAAGAAGTATGTTGCGGTCTAGTCAAATCAAATCAACAAGCATTGATTTACAAGCTACTATGAAGCAGGCATTGTGCCAAGCTTCTGGGATACAAGGAAAGGCAAAAAACAATTTCTGTGAGGGAGGTGGGGAGGGAAGGAGAGAGAGAATTTGGAACTCAAAACATAAAAAGAGTTAAAAATTGTTTTCACATGCAATTGGGAAAAAATAAAATATAAATTTTTTAAAGTCCCTGTTTTCAAGAAGCTTGCTAATAGGAAAAATGACATACAAACAACTTTGCACAGACAAGATGTATACAGAATAAATTGAGAGTAATCTCAGAGGGGATACACTACCAGTAAGGAAGATCAGGAAAGTCTTCTGAGAGGCAAAGGAGGGAGGGAAAGTATTCTAAGTCTGAAAATATTTGAAGTGAAGAAAAGGAGGTTTTGTTGAAGGAACAGCAAGGGAACCAGTGTCACCAGATCAAAGAGTATACAGAGAGGAGTAAGGGGAAAGAAAACTGGAAAGGGAAGAAGGGCCAAGTTGTAAAGCCAAATTGGATGTTATATTTGATCCTGGAAGTAATAGGGAGCTGGGGATACAAAGATAGATAAGCCCTGTGCTGAGGAAACCATGCAAATCGCAAAGGGGCTGGACAGAGCTATGGTCATGGAATTCCTTCCAATCCTGGAACCATCTTGTCCCAGCTCACAAGAGCATTTACACCTCAGAAATTGACAAAAGCTGTAAATCAGAGTTTGGTTTATTATTTGATTGACTTCTAGACTTAAGAAAGTGATAGATAAGATAATGCAGATTAAACTTTAAAGTACTTTGTGAGTTCATTTTTTTCTTCAGAAAACCAAGTGTTGAATATTTACCACCACTACCCTGTTCCAGTCTCTCCGTTCTTACAAATCACCTCGGAAGTAAGACTGAGATGGACTGGGTAAAGCTGGTAAAGCTTTCTGTCCTCCTTCCCAAACAACAGTCAGTCACGTGTGAGACAACTGAAGTAATATTCAGAGACTTCTCACAGAAGCAAAAAGGAGAAAAAGGAGTCTTTATTTACGATCTCACGAGAAAGGACAGTCTCCGAACCAATAGACAATCGGTTGGGAGAGGCAATGCTCAGAAAGCAGAACTTAGTTAAATACCCTAGCGCAAACAACCCCCGCCTGCCACTGACCTTTACTCTCATTGGTGGAGTTCAGGCTCACAATCTAAGCGCGGAAATCCAACCCAGATACAAGGAACAAGGAAACGCTAATTTAGTCAATACCAACTCTTAGAAACACCTTTATCCTTATTTGGCGAGGCTCGTGCTGAGGAGAGGTCAGGATGCTCTAAGTTTTGGATTCCTACGGGTCAGGTGATTCGAAACTTACAAGCCATGCTGAAAAGTCCTCACCTCCATTTATCCCACTCAATTCACGGAACGCTGAGACCCAGATTCCACGAGAGGTTTTCACTATCCCACTCAATCACTATACTCCCATCACTTAGTAGATGGTGTGCAAGAGATGCCGGGTCCAGAATTTAATCATTCTGTCACCATCCTGATGATAAGCCTCTCCACACTTAGCTAGGCTGGGTCTTTGACCAGAGACATGCACTCCATTACTGGTCCTGCCACTGAAGCCTTTCCCAGCTGGCTAGGACCTGACAGGCTTGTGCTCTGCTGGGAGAGCCTTCTCAAACTTAAAAGGTCACCTCCGTGCCTCAGTGAGACATCAGAGGAGGACTTCAGTGGACAAAGAAAATGACCGGGATCAATGCTCAGAGGAAGATACTAGCATCCAGAGAGAGGCAAATGCAAGCAAATGCCATCGCCAGAGCAGAGCAGGTCCATGAGACGATGAAAACTAAAAATTAGAGAAGCTGCTAAAGATAAGCAGAATTGTAAGAGTGTAAGAAAACACGAGACCAGGATGGAGTCACTTTGGAGGGAATCAGGTGGTCACCCAAGATAGGAAACATTCAGAAAGGTGAGAGGACACTTACATAAAGACCTTGCTGAGGGAAAACAGGAAAGGAAGAAGTATGTGAGCATTCCTTATTGGAGTCCCTGAGGAGAAGCAAAGAATCAGCAAAGAATAGGCAACCATCTCAAAGATGTTTTCACTGGCAAAAATAGAAATGGGAAATGTTTAAAGGAAAGAACTCCAGCAAATCTCAAGAGAAAAGGGATAAGGAAGATCACATTCAGAAATCCCCAAAGGCCAGAAAAGGACACTGATGAGAATAAGAAAGTCCAAGGAGAGATCAGAAACAGACATGGAAGAGAGGGACATGGGTGCCCCAAAGATTCCCTAGAGGAGAAGGCTAAAAAGGAAAGAGAACCACAAGAATCCAGGAAAAGGGAAAATGCAGAGAGAGTGGAACATGGTGGTCTTAACAGAACGGGAGAAGACCATGAGAAAGGATTGGGGTGGGGGGGAGGCAGGGCAGGGAGCAGATGACCAAACCAGCACACGGTGGACATTCAATGAATGCTTGTTGATTTTAATGAAACTTTCTTATTACATCCTCACATTATGCTTGTACTATACATCTTAACTACTAACCTGGAAGCTTCTCGAGGAGATGATGTTGCTTGTACTATGTTTGTAGCCACTCAACAGAAGGATGTGGGGGGCCGCTAGGTGGTGTGGTGAGTAGAACACCGGCCCCGGAGTCAAGAGGACCTGAGTCTGAATCCAGCCTCAGACACTTGACACACTTACTAGCTGTGTGACCTTGGGCAAGTCACTAAACCCCAACTGTCCTGCCTTCCCCCTCCAAAAAATAAAGAAGGGTGTGGTAATGACCCTCCACCTGTCACTGGCCTCACTATGAGCTGGCCACCAGAGACAACATTCATGACTTGGGCACCAGATTTGCTCTTAGAGTATATAACTCACTGCAAAGGGGAGAATTCCACAAAATCACATCCTTCTTAAGAACTGGAAGGGAACTTGAGAAATCATTGCCTACAACCCTCTCTTTTACAGAAGAGGACCCTGGAGCCCAGAAACTTGAAGAAACTTGCCCAAGGCTATACAGTGTTAGTGGAAGAGGCACTAAAAGGGCTCGGGTTTTCTGACTTCTGGGCTTGCACAGTAATACAGAAAGAATTACTTTCTCAAAGTGTTACTGTATTTTTTCTAATTTTGTTGAACAGAGACTCCCCAGGTTATCCTCAAGACTTTTTCTACCATGCCTGCTCTCCACAGAGTAGCCTTGTCTCCCCACCTCCCCTTCTTTTCAGCTTCTTTTTATGTATTGTCCTCCCCCACTAAAATGTAAGCTTCTTGAGGGCAAGAACCGGTGTTCTTTCTCCTTGTATTTGTTTGTTTGTTTTTTTTTTGGAGGGGGCAAGGCAGGGCAATTGGGGTTAAGTGACTTGCCCAAGGTCACACAGCTAGTAAGTGTGTCAAGATTTGAACTCATGTTCTCCTGACTCCAGGGCCAGGGCTCTACTCACTATGCCACCTAGCTGCCCCTCTCCTAATATTTGTATTCCCAATGCTTAGCACAGTGGTTAGTAGTAAACAGTTAATGAATGCTAGTTGACTGACTGACTGACACTGCGCTATCAGCCTGAATTCTTGAAAAATGGTTAATAATTTGATTCCATCTAGCATGAAATCCAAGCTAAATGAGATCCACAGTTCACAGAAGAAACTTTTAATCAGAGAAGTGTTTGCACCTGAAAAAGTTAGGAAAGGCCCCTTCAGTTTCCAGGTCAGGAGGACAGAGACCCTAGGACATTGGTGTGGGATGGGGGAAGGGAGAGTTCCACCCCTACAAACCATATGAGAGTTTCCAGTATAATTCAAGCAACCATCCAATAGGTATCAGATGTGGGGGGATACAAATCCAAAATGGAAAACAGTCCCTGTTCCCTAAGTTCTCATTGTTCAGTTGTTTCAGTTGTGTCCAATTTTTCATGACCCCATTTGGAGTTTTCTTGGCAAAGATACTGGAGGGGTTTGCCATTTCCTTCTCCATTTTACAGATGAGGAAACTGAGGCAAACAGGGTTAAGTGACTTGCCCAGGGTCACACAGCTGAGGCCAGATTTGAGCTCAGGTCTTCCTGACTCCAGACTCGGCATTGTATTCATTGCATCACCCAGCTGCCCCCTAAGAATTTACATTTTATCAAGAGGGTACGAAACATAAACAAATAAGCGCGTCAAGAATAATTTGAAGTGGGAGGAAGTATTAATGATGATGGAGACTGGAAAAGGCTTCTTCCCATGGGAGCTGGCACATTAACTGAGCCTTGGAGGCATTGGAGGATCTTGAGAAGTGGAGGTGATGACAAGGAGGGAATGCACCAGGATCAACTTATCCAGAGGAGCAGAGGCTGGAGGCGAAATGCTAGGTTTGGCAAGAATATAGAGTCTGTGAAAAGATATAATGTGAAGTCCTGGAAGGGTAAACAGGTGCCAGCTAGTAATGAGTGCCCAGTGCCAAGCAGCAAGGTTCATGCTTCAGCCTGTGGACAGTGGGGAACCACGGAAGGTCTTAAGCATGTATGTCATGTGACCAGACTTGTGCTTATGGAATATTATCTTGGCAGCTGTAGAGGCTGCTCTGAGAAGGGGAAGATGGGAAACCAAGGGTCCAGGATGATGAGAGCCAGAATGAGGGTCGTAGCTCTAGGAATGGAGACATGATGAGGTGGTAGAATCAACAGCACTTGGCAGGGAGTTGCATGTGGGTGGTGAGGAAGAGAGAAGAAGCTGTGAATCTGGGTGCATGAAGATTACTGATACCCTCGAAAGAAGTAAAGAAGTTTGAAAGGGAGAAGAGTTTGGGGGGAAGGAAATATGCTTCATTTTGGACATGGTGAGTTTGAGATGCCTATGGACAGATGCTTATGGACAAGATGCCTATGGACAGCCACTTAGAAATGTCCATCAGGCAGTGGGTGATGTTGTCTCTGCCCCTTTATCACTGGCTGTCCCCCATGCTCCAAATGCTCTCCTTCCTTCTGTCTACCTCCTGGAGTACCTGGCTTTCTCTAATCTCAAGTGCTATATACTTCAGGTCTTTTCTGGTTCCCTCAGCTTCTGGGCCCTTCCTTTCAAAGGTTATCTTAGGTCTGCTTTGTATGTATCTTGCATGTGCAGTACTTCTTCTATGTATGTGTTGTCTGCCCCCAATGGAATGTAAACTCCTTGAGGGAAGGGATTATTTCACCTCTGCTGTGCAATTAGTAAATATTTGCTGATAAATTGGTTAAATGGTTTGCCCAAGATCACACAGGTCCTAGACCTCAGAAGTGAGACCCAGGTCCTCTGACTCCACAGCAAGTCTTTCCATTTGTCTGTGCTATGCTAACTCCTCACCCTTCTTGGTCTCTGCAGGATTGCTCACAGTTGACCCCCTCATGCTCTGAATATTCCCTCCTCCAACAGCTTTTATGACACAGTTCCATCCTGTTTCTAACTCTCTGACCACTCCTCAGTCTCCTTTGCTGGAACATCAGACCACTAAGTATGTGCCACCCTCTCCTCCCCAGGGTTAGTGCCATACCTCCCCACATCTCACCAATCTCGAAGGTCCTCAGAGTCCAAGTACATGGTCCACCATGAAACCTGTGGGTACTTGGAGTTTTTCAAGCTTCAGCTCCCTTGGCGTTGTCTTTGGAAGCCCAGGATCATTTCCATGCCAAGTCACATGGCCTAGCTGAGCTTCAGCTTCCTCAACTGCAAAATGAGTCAGTAGGATTTATACTCCCTACTTCGTACCGGGTTGTTGTGAGGATCCAGCAGGATAATGTCCTAAGAACGTTACAGAAACTCAGGCTGCTGTTCTGAGAGTAAACCTTGACTTCATTCAAGGTTTCTCTTGTGGGCCACCTCCTACAGGAAGCTTCTTTTCCTCCTCTTAGTTTTCATTACTCTCTCCCTCCTCAAACCATCACATTTAGACTTATCTGTCTTAATATGGAATCCCTTAGGCAGAAGGCAAAGGCCTAGAGGGTGGCAACAATGTGATGCCTTTGGTCCACAGAGCCTGCCAGCCACAGTGCAGGTTTGTGGGATTGGACTGGAGACAGCAGTGGTAGTGATGTAGTTTGAAAAGAGTCCTAGATTGGCAGCCAGAAGATAGAGGTTTGAGTCCTAACTCCACCAGGAGCTATGTGGCTTAGGGCATCACAGTCAATGGCTGACTCCTAATTCAGCATTGCACATCGCCCTTTCCCTTACCTCAGTATCCTCATTTGTAAAATAAAGGCTTTATATTACACTCTCTCTCTGTCTCTCTCTCTGTCTCCCCCTCTCACTCTCTCTGTCTCTCTGTCTCTGTGTCTCTCTGTCTCTCCCTGTCTCTCTCTCTGTCTCTCCCTGTCTCTCTCTCTCTCTCTGTCTCTCTCTGTCTCTCTCTGTCTCTCTCTGTCTCTCTCTCTCTCTCTCTCTCTCTCCTCTCTCTCTCTCTGTCTCTCTCTCTCACACACACACACACACACACACACACCTCCCCCCCAACACACATGCACACAGGCATATATACTCTCTAAATCCTATGATCCTTTTAGCTCTATTTTACTATGAATCTCTAATTTTGGTGCTGTGCCTAACACTGGCAAAAAAAAAATGCTTTGACAAATAGTAATTCAATTCAGTAAACACATCCTAAGGTATCCAAGAGCCAAAGGGGTGAACATGCGTAGCAATACTGACTATTCCCAGCAATAATAATGAAAGCCAGCTAGCATGTGGCTCTGAAGGCTTTGCAGCATGTCACTAGAACAGTGGGACACTCAGCTGCCCATTGGTTCATTTAATGGTTTCCAGTTATTGGAGATCCTTGAAGCTGGATCACAGATCGGATCCCAGTATATTTCCCTCCGATCTGGCTTTCTTCACTAGGAATCGTGATCATCATTACCCAGAGTGCTTTAGGGTTACTTAGCACTTTACATACAACATCTCTAGTGATCCTTGAAGCAATCCTGTGAGATAGACAAGGGTCATGTGTAAAGAAGAATGAGTGAAAATCAGGACCCCTGGGTCTAGCCTCTTTTTTTGGAAGTTACGATAGGTTTAATTTATTTTTAGTTTTCATCATTCATTTCCACAAGATTTTGAGTTACAAATTTTCTCCCCATCTCTACCCTCCCCACCCCAAGGTGGCCAGTCCTGCTTCTTATACTAACTATTTGACCTTGGACAAATAACTTCAGCTTTTTCAACCTCGGTTTTCCCTTGTGTAAAATAAGGGACCAGAGTGTTTCTAAGGGCTCCTCCAACTCTTGACAACAACAATTGTAGTCATTTCAAACTCTTCCTGACCCCATGTGGGTTTTCTTGGCAAAAAAAATTGGAGTGGTTTGCCATTTTCTTTTCTAGCTCATTTTACAGATGAGGGAACTGAGGCAAATGGGGTTAAGTGACTTGCCCAGGGTCACACAGATAGTAAGTGTCTTAGGCCGGATTTGAACTCAGGAAGATGAGTCTTCCTGATTCCAGGGCTGGCACTCTATCCACTGCACCATCTAGCTACCCAACGACAACAACAACTACGTTAATAATGATTTGTACATCTCTCCAAGGCTAGAAAGAGCTTCACACGTATCATTTCATCTGATTCTCACAGCTCCATGAGGCGGGTGCTATCATTTCCCTCATTTTACAGAAGAGGAAACTGGATTAAAGAGATTCAGTGATTTGCCCAAGGTCACGCACCTAGCTAGTGATGAGGCCAACACTTGAACCCAGGTCTTTCAGCTCGATGGCCAGAGCTCTTTTTACTAGCTCCTAAGGGGGAATTAGGAAGGTGACCCTTCTCTGTGAACTTCACACTCCCTTCCTTTGCCTAAGCCACTAAAGGGACAATTGATCCCATGGTGGCCAGGCCAGTTTGCCCAGGCTGGTTGGAGAGGTTGGGGGAGAAAGGATGGCTGTCACCTTGCCATTCTTTTTCCTCTACCGAATCCTCGTTGACTCCTTGTTCATTCAGCGTTGCTCACCTATGGCTGCAGGTGTGCCCAAAAGTCGGAGGAGAGCTCAGCTCTCCAGGGAAAAGTTAGTAACTGGGAGGGACAATGACCCCACCCAGCAATAGAGCTCACAGGACTAAGAGCTTAAAGGACTTTAGGGATCTCTTAGGGCAAGTATCTCATTTTAGAAATGGGGAAGCTGAAGAAAGAGGAAGGGACTTGCCAGGGAATCACAGGATTATTCATTCATTCAGCAAACATTTACTGGCACCCACTGTGTGTAGACTCCTAGGCAAGATGCCAGGGGAGCCAAAAGTTTATATGACAAGGTCTTTTCAATCTGGGAATTTACAGGCTAGTCCAGGGGTGGGGAACCTGTGCCTTGACGCCACATGTGGCCTTCTAGGTCCTTGGGCATGGCCTTTTGACAGAGTCCAAGTTTTACAGAATAAATTCTTTTATTGAGGGCATTTGTTCTGTGAGGTTTGATTCAGTCAAAGGGCTGAACTTGAGAACCTAGAGGGCCTCCAGGCCACAGGTTCCCCACTCCTGCCTAGGGTGACAACAGAGATAACTATAATACAGAAAACTGGCCGCAAAATGTATTCGAGAAGACCAGAGTGCTACGTGCTCTCCAACAAGGAAGGCAATTTCTTAGTGGGGGATGGATGGCTTCATTGATCACAGCTATTATTTAAAAGGGAAAGGAACTTTAGAGATTATCCACTCCAGGGGTCTCCAAGCTATGGGCCAAGGACTGATGGGTGGGGGAATGCTAAGACATCACAGGGGTTTTCTGAAGTCACATACACACCAAGCATTGTGATTTTTACCCTCATTTAGCTTATTGACTTTCTAAAGAGTGAAGACTATGTTTCCAAGATATATACATTTGGATTTTCCAAATGTATCTAGGAGATCTTGTAATCTATAAAGAGGCAACATAGCTCAGTAGAGAGAATGCTGGGTTTGGATTCAGAAAGACCTGAGTTTGGATTTCATACTTGACACTTACTAGCCTTGTGACCATGGGCTTAGCTACTAAACCATTGATGGATTACAGGTTCCCCCTGCACCAAACAAAATCACAGATCTTTGCTATGTTCTCATGTGGTCAATAAAATATAAATTCATTCAATTCAAAGGAGCTTCTTAGTATCACTTCTTTTTTCAATGAACAAATATTAACAGGACAACTAGTATCATGGAAGGAGTCCATTAAATTGTGTGATATTGAAAGGCGATAGCACTGACTAAGTCTTCCCCTCACTGCCCACCCCTGTCCTATAGATCAGAGGAAACTGGGGCCCAGGGAGAGGAATTTATTTGTGCATGGTTACATAGCTCATAAGTAGCAAAGCCCGGATTCCATCAGTTCATGGGTTTTAGATCTGAAAAGGAGCTTTGAGAGTACCTGGTTCAATCCTTTCATTTTAGAGATAGGGAACTAAGCTTTGATGGGCTAAATAAATTAATTGTTCAGGATAATTGCTATTAAGGAACATCCTGAGATTCAAACCCAGATTCTCAGGCTCCAGTCCCAGGGTACTTTCTGCCATTTGTTGGCTTAGCCAGTAGAATTCGTCCAAGGCTCATACCCAGGCATCCGTAAATTGCTAAAGTTCTCAGAGCAGATATGTTGGGTTGTTACTATGGATTCATGAGAAAATCCTAGTCGTTCACCAAAAATCAAAGGAGCCCAGGCTAGTGTTGATAATTTAGGGGAGTGCTGCCTATGGGCCGACTGCGCCCACATCTCTCAGGGAAAGAAAAGAGAAAGGGTCCCATTGTAGATTTGGCATAGTCCAGATCCATAGCACTGGCAGAGTGCCCAGAAGGACAACTGAACTGTGCTTTGACTCCTCATGAAAGGCTTCCTTTGAAGCTCAGCGCTCCAGTGGACCAAAGCAGACAGAGCCAAAAAGAAAAATCTGTAATAACTCTTGGAGTTCCAATGTGGACCAGCTCTCAGAGTGCTGCTGTGGAAAGAGCACTGGGCTAGAAGTCAGGAGAAAGCTGGTTCTGGTCCCAGCTGGCACATCAACTACCTATGTGACCTTGGAAAAGTCACCTCCTCTCCCTAGACTTTCATTTCCTCATCTGCAAAATAAAGAGGTTTAACAAAATGATCACTCCAGGCCCCTCCAGGATTAAATCTACGATCCCAAATCCTGTCACCTACTAGCTACACTTGCAATCATGGTCAGATCACCCTCTGGTCCTCAGTTTCCTCCTCCAACAAAGAAGGCTGGGCAATAGGATGGAGCCAGGAGAGGAGAGGGTAAGCCTATTGCTTCGATAGCATAGGAAGTCCCAGGCTTTCTGAATGAAGGAAAAAGCTTTTATTAAATGCTTAGGATCACAGCTTTAGGGCTAGACGTCCTTAGAGGTCTCTGAGTCCAACCCCCTCATTTTAGAGAAGAGTAAATGGAGGCAAAAGAAGCATTTGAACCCAGACTTTCTTGATTCCAGATCCATGGCCTGTCCATTACACCATGCTACTTACAGCGTGCCAAGCACTGTGCTATGCACTGAGGACTCAGAAAGGAGAAACTGTACAGACTTCTCCAAGCTGTGAAGCAGGTCCTCAACCCTGTTCCCCACAGGACAGGGCAAAGCAACAAGCAAAATTATGGGAAATTTAGAAAGAAAAAACTCCTGCAAAAATATATCCACTTTCCCAAAGAAAAATAAAGCTCAAATCAGTCAGCAAAAGTGAGACCAACATGGCGAATCCACTCTAACCAACGGTGAATGAATGCAACTTCGGTCATTTAATGCTGTCTCCTCAAATGAGGTCAAACTGAAGTTAGTACGTGAGGAATCTCAGCAAAGATACAGGCTCATGACACAGATGAGTTGTGTCTGAAGTTAAACATTCTTTGAATGGAATTAAAAGTACCAAAAGGTGGCTCAGTGGATAGAGTACCAGACTTAGAATCAGGAAGACTAGTGTTTAAATCCATTGGTCAGACACTTACTAGCTGTGTGACCCTGATCAAGTCATTTAACCCTATTTGCCTCAGTTTCCTCATCTGTAAAATGAGCTGGAGAAGGAAATAGCAAACCACTTCAGTATTTTTGCCAAAGAACATACCTCATGAAGAGTCAAAAACTACTGAAAAAGGACTAAATAACAAAAACTAAAGTACTATCGTATCTGCTAGATTTCTCAATATCATTAACTTTGGTAAGTATAATCTAATAAGATGGCTTCCCCAAAAATGCAGCTTTCCCAAAATTGAAACAACTCAAGAACAGTTACAGATGATTGTCTGAAATTTCCAACAATTAAATAATTTAAGGTTGTGTCTAAACTTTTTGTCTCTAATTTTTTAAAAAGTGAAATCATATTCCTTTGTGAAAGATAAGTATACAACTGGCTTGAAGAGAAAATACACTGGGACAGCTGAAAGTGGTGCAAAGGTAATAGAGACAATTTCTAAAACAAAAATCTAGAAACAAGGGGCAGCTAGGTGGCACAGTGAATAGAGCACCAGCCCTGGAGTCAGGAGGACCTGAGTTCAAACCTTGCCTCAGACACTTGACACACTAAGTAGCTGTGTGACTTTGGGCAAGTCATTAACCCCAATTACCTTCCCTTCTCCCTTATAAAAAACAAAACAAAAAAAATGTAGAAACACAAATTTAGACCCAATACAGAAAATTTTGTATGTATCAAGTATAAATATTTCATACATAATTCTATAGTTAGCCTATTGACCAACTTGGCCGCAGCCAGGGTGGCTTCTCGTCTGGACCCTCCAGACAAAGGGCTTCCCCAGGTGGGGAGGGAATGAGGGCCTAGGAGGACACCTGGCAGGGGCAGGGCCAAGGGAGGTGGGGTGGGCCCTGGCTTACCATTGGAATTGAAAAGTCTTGTTGTTAGCAGAGAAACGAGTACTTTTTTTGCTTTTGAGAGAAATGATCTGATGACCAATTAATATTTCCTTATTCAGAGTCCAGTCTCTCAAGGGGATTTCTGACTTTGCCCCTAAATTTACTCCACCTAGACCATCTCATCTGGGTCGAATTCTTACCAATCCCAACTAGAAAACTTTACAAAGGTTTAATCTAAGTGATAATAATCTAAGTGAATTCTGGCCCCTAGGAGACCTTTTTGTAGGAGGATGGGTTGGGGTGGGGAGACGTGCTGTGTCTGGTCTTTCTCCATCTCAATGAAAACGATTCATAGACTTGTCTGTTGAGATGGACAGATAGTGTCATGGAAACAACAGACATAAACTTGGACAGACTTTGAGAGATAGTGGAGGACAGAAGGGCCTGGTGCGCTGTGGTCCATGGGGTCACGAAGACTTGGACACGAATGAACAACAGAAATCGATAGTACTTTGAGATAACCATTTGGAGCTGAAAATATAATGATGTTTTTGACTAGGGATAAATGAAGAAGGGCAGCGTGACATAGTAGATAAAGAGGTGACATCAGAGTCTGGAAGACCTGGGTTCAAATCCTAATTGTTCTTGTGGTATTTTTGTTCACATGTTCAACTCTTTGTGATCCCATTTGAGGTTTTCTGGAATGGTTTGTCATTTCCTTCTCCAGCTCATTTTACAGATGAGGAACTGAGGCAAACAAGGTGAAGTGAGTTGCCCGGGGTCACAGAGCTAGTTGAGTGTCTGAGGCTGGATTTTAACTCAGGTCTTCCTGACTCTAGGCCAGGCACTGTATGCACACTACCCAGCTGCCCAGATGAAGTGGAATAAGGAATAATAATACTAGAAAGGCAGGTTGGAGCCAGGTTGTGAAGGACTTTTAATATCGAAAGGGGGCATTTTTAGGGAGCCACTAGAGTTTATTGAGCAGGAAAGTGATATGGTTGGGCAGATACTTTAAGCAGATCACTTTGGCAGGTATGCAGAGGTCAGGTTGGAGAAGAGAAGGATGAGGCAGGGAGTCCAGTTAAGAAGTTGCCAGAATAGCCCTGGGGGGCAGAGCCAAGATGGTGGCTGGAAAACAGGGACTTGCTTAAGCTCTCCCCCAGGTCCCTCCAAACACCTGTAAAAAATGGCTCTGAACGAATTTTAGAGCTACAGAACTCACAAAATAGCAAAGAGAAGCAGGTCTCCAGCCCAGGAAAGCCTGGATGGTCACTGGGAAGGGTCTATCACACGGAGTTGGGAGCGGAGCGGAGCAGAGCCCAGCGTGGGCTGCGCCAGGACCAACCAGACCAGGAGCCAGGCGGAACAGGCCATAGGACCCTGAATCATTGAGCTGTGGCACTTACCAGACTTCTCAACCCACAAATGTCAAAGACAACAGAGCAGGTTAGTGGAAAAACAGCTGGAAAGGAGCGAAAGGAGTGCATGGTTGGCCCTAGCCCCCATGGGTGCAGAAGTGGTGCAGCTCTGGGGCTGCTTCCAGAGCTCCAGCTGCGGTTGCTTCTAGCCCCAGGCCCACCTGGTGGGAGGAATTAAGCATCGGATCAGAGCAGGAGTGCAGAGCCTGCTTGGATCTGGGTTGCAGTCTGGGTTGGTGGTTCTTGGGGGAGGAAGAGTGCTGGTGTGGCAGAGTTTGCTGTGTAGAAGTAGCTCTGAAAACAGCATCACAGCCTCTAAAGCTTGGGACAAAGTACTCTTTACTCTACAAGCAGTCATAAGCTGACAAAAAGCTCAAGGGTCAAGTAGTTGGCTGGCAACAGGAACAGGCAGTGAAAACAGACTCAGATTCAGACTCAGACTTTGGAATCTTTCTTTGGTGACAAAGAAGACCAAAACATACAGCCAGAAGAAGTCAACAAAGTCATAGAGCCTACATCAAAAGCCTCCAAGAAAAATATGAATTGGTCTCAGGACATGGAAGAGCTCAAAAAAGATTTGGAAAAGCAATTAAGAGAAGTAGAGGAAAAATTGGGAAGAGAAATGAGAAGGATGCAAGAAAACCATGAAAAACAAGTCAATGACTTGCTAAAGGAGACCCAAAAAATACTGAAAAATATACTGAAGAAAACAACACCTTAAAAAATAGACTAACTCAAATGGCAAAAGAGCTCCAAAAAGCCAACGAGGAGAGAAATGCCTTGAAAGGCAGAATTAGCCAAATGGAAAAGGAGGTCCAAAAGACCACTGAAGAAAACACTACCTTAAAAATTAGATTGGAGCAAGTGGAAGCTAGTGACTTTGTGAGAAATCAAGATATTATAAAACAGAACCAAAGGAATGAAAAAGTGGAAGACAATGTAAAATATCTTATGGGAAAAACCACTGACCTGGAGAATAGATCCAGGAGAGATAATTTAAAAATTATTGGACTACCTGAAAGCTATGATCAAAAAAAGAGCCTAGACATCATCTTTCAAGGAATTATCAAGGAAAACTTCCCTGATATTCTAGAACCAGAGGGCAAAATAGAAATTGAAAGAATCCACCAATAGCCTCTTGAAAAAGATCCCCAAAAGAAAACTCCTAGGAATATTGTTGCCAAATTCCAGAATTCCCAGGTCAAGGAGAAAATACCTCAAGCAGCCAAAAAGAAACAATTTGAGTATTGTGGAAACACAATCAGGATAACGCAAGATCTAGCAGCTTCCACATTAAGGGATCGAAGGGCTTGGAATATGATATTCTGAAGGTCAAAGGAGTTAGGATTAAAACCAAGGATCACCTACACAGCAAAACTGAGTATCATGCTCCAAGGCAAAATACAGATTTTCAATAAAATAGAGGACTTTCAAGTTTTCTCAGTGAAAAGACCAGAGCTGAATAGAAAATCTGACTTTCAAATACAAGAATCAAGAGAAGCATGACAAGGTAAACAAGAAAGAGAAATCATAAGGGACATACTAAAATGGAACTGTTTTGTTTACATTCCTACATGGAAAGATGATGTGTGTAATTCATGAGACCTTTCTCAGTATTAGGGTAGTTGAAGGGAATACACTACATAGACAGAGGGCACAGGGTGAGTTAAATATGAAGGGATGATATCTAAAAAAATAAAATTAAATTAAGGGATGAGAGAGGAATATATTGAGAGAGGGAGAAAGGGAAAGGCAGAATGGGGTAACTTATCTCACATAAAAGTGGCAAGAAAAGCAGTTCACTGGAAGGGAAGAGGGGGCAGGTGAAAGGGAATGAGTGAATTTGGCTCTCATTGGATTTGACTTGAGGAGGGAATAGCATACACACTCAATTGGGTATCTTACCCCACATGAAAGTAGGGGGAAGGGGATAAGAAAGGAGGGATGATAAAAGGGAGGGTAGATAGGGGGAAGAAGTAATCAAAAGCAAACACTTTTGAAAAGGGATAGGGTCAAGGGAGAAAATTGAATAAAGGGGGACAGGATAGGAGGGAGGGAAATATAGTTAGTGTTTCACAACATGACTATTTATGGGAGTGTTTTGCATAATGATACATGTATGGCCTATGTTGAATTGCTTGCCTTCTTAGGGAGGGTGGGTGGGGAGGGAAGAGGGGAGAGAATTTGGAACACAAAGTTTTAAAAGCAGATGCTCAAAAAAAAGTTGCTTTTGCATTCAACTGGGAAATAGAATACACAGGCAAAGGGACATAGAAATCTATCTTGCCCTACAAGAAAGTAAGGGGAAAAGGGATGGGGGGAGGAGGAGTGGGGTGACAGAAGAGAGGGCTGACTGGGGAACATGGCGATCAGAATATATGCCATCTTGGAGTGGGGGGAGAGTAGAAATGGGGAGAAAATTTGTAACTCAAAATCTTGTGGAAATCAATGCTGAAAACTAAAAAATATTAAATAATAAAGTATGGAATTCAACAAGGACAAAAAGAAGTTACCAGAATAGTCCAGGCAAAAAGTGATAGGACCTAACCTGGTGCAATGGCTGGTGCATGAGTAGACAGAAGAGTGGGAAACAAGAGATGCTGTGGAGGTAAAATAGCTAACATACTAGATGTACAGGGAGGAGAAGGAGGAGGAAGAGCTGAGAAGTGACTCAGGCTGGGAATCTGAGTGAATAAAGGACGGCAGAGGCTTTAACAGAAACTGGAAGTTAGCAAGACGGAAAAAGACATGTGTTCTTCATGGGGGCGAGGTGGTGTTGTTCTTTTTGGGATACTTTGAGTTGGAAATGGCCATGGGCCATCCAGGTCTCCAAGACTCTATAAGTTGCAGATCTGTATCAGTGGGGGGAATTTTTTTTCCTATACAGATAGAGACACAAACCCAGCCAAAAAAAAAGATAAATAAAAAATCCTCTGGTTTATCAGAGTAAACTCAATTTTACTATTGCTTGTAGCATCTTACTTGTCAAATGGGGTTCTCTGTTGCAGCTATTTTCAAGACAAAATGCTAATCTCAGTTACTGATTGAAAAAGAATTACGGGTAGCAATATCATCAAGAGTACCACATTTTGAGAAACTTTGCTCCAAAAAACAAGCCTGCTATTCAAAATAATAATATAGTTTTATAAGTATTAAAATTGTAAGAGATTTTATAAAATAAAATAAACATCTGTGCATGTTACTTCATTTTTATTGTATATTTGAAATTGTTATAAAATAATAATTATTGATTTTTATTAATAAAATAAAAACTAAGAAACTTATTTGCTTTGATTGCTGTTTAAGAGATGAATTTTTATGTTAAATTGGAGAGTTTTGATACTGTTGTAAAATGCATATATATATATATATACATACATGACCATATATGTACACGTGTGTGCCTGTGTGTGCTCTATCTTGGAAGCTCCAATGGTCTGGCCATGTTCAAATGCCAAATGTACCCTTGCCTAAAAGACTGTTTTATGGAGAACTCACCAAAGGCAAGCACTCACATGGTGGTCGGAAGAAGCGACACAAGGACACTCTCAAGGTCTCTCTTAAGAACTTCAGAGTTGATTGTGTGACATGGGAGACATTGGCACAGGACCACTCAGCATGGCGTGCCCACATCAAAGAAGGTGCTGTGCTCTATGAGCAAAGCAGAATTGAAACAGCTCAAAGAAGAGTTTGGAGTATCCACCCCAAATGTTCACATGAAGTGTTTGTGCCCGCCTGTGGTAGAGTTCTGAGCTTGTGTTGGCCTGATCAGCCACAGTCACACACGTGGTAATGACACTAACATAGTGATGCCGTTTTGGTCCACTTGAGAATGAAGGACAACAACCAACGAATCAACCTTACAATTTTTAGGCCCAAATCTATGAGAAACAAATTTTATTTAAATTAACATTAATGTAACATCCAAGCAAGTGTAGCTTAAAGAGACGTGTCCAAGGGACACACGCATGCGCACACATATACACACACACACACACACACACACACATCCATGACTCTACCCCAACATAATTTCAGATAATATTTATAGTACTTTTGATCACAATATGTAAAATACAGTTTGGGGTTACTGTTCCAGAATACTCAGGTAACAAAGATATCATCCTATACCTTCCTGGACTACCCTTCTCACTCTGATCAAAGGGATCTTTTCCTCACTTTGATTTAATATATGAAAGGCAGGCTCTAGCTGAGTCACTTTGGGAGTGGGGAAGGCAATGATGGAACAGCTAAATTTGGTTAGCCCCCTTCACAATTTTGTCTTCAACCTATCACCCACCTTTCCAAGGGGCTTTCCTAGGAGTCTGAAATGGGCTTGGGAGAAAGTATTATTTCCCATTATTTTCCATTTTACTAAAAAAGTAAGTTTATATGCTTCCACACTATATAAAGTTTAATGACCACTGTTCTAGTGAGAAAGGCACTAGATTTGTAGTAGAAGAAGGAAGGAAGGAAGGGAGGATGGAAGCATGGAAGGAAGAGAAAGAAGGAAGGAAGGAAGGAAGGAAGGAAGGAAGGAAGGAAGGGAGGGAGGAAGGAAGCATGGAAGGAAGCATGGAAGGAAGAGAAAGAAGGAAGGGAGGAAGGGAGGAAGGAAGGAAGGAAAGAGGGAAGGAAGGAAGGAAGCAAAGAAGGAAGGAAGGAAGGATGGATGGATGGATTTTTATTAAGTTTTTCGCATATACAAATAGAAAAGTAAGACACCCCCTGTTCTCAAGGAACTCATATTCTAATCTGCAAAGCAATACATCTAGAAGGTTTCAGCTTCAAGTTGGATGGAAAGGTCCCATGGTCCTCAAGGTACAAAGCAAATGGCAATACCTCTTCTTTAATGTTATTTTCACTGATAAAATGGTATCAGTTTCTGATGTTGAACCAGCACCAGGAACTGTGGCTTCAGCATGTGCCAGAGCAGGTGCCAGGCTGAGTCTCAGGCTGCATCTCTACAGGAGTGGCTCCCCAGGGTGACAGCTGAGGGCACTGAGCTGGAAGCACTGCTATTCCCAAAGTTCTTGGGTCCAGGCTCCTGGGCTGTCTCCATCAGGATCTGAAGGTAGAAGGTGGTCAAGGTAGTGCTGGGAGTATCTATCTGACTTGCCTGACCAGTACTGCCTCCTGTCTCTCCCTTGGGATCTCTGGCTTGCTGCTTCACCTAAGCTGGCTTGTGTGCCCCGTGGGTGGCAATTGATTGAGAGCTCGTGGGGCTGGCTGGGCTACCTCCACATATGATGACATGAAGGCTGGGCTGGGAGCAGGATCAGTGGCCTAGGGAGTGCTGCCCCTCCGAGGGCTACTGTCTTTATCTGCCCATCAGTAGCAGTTGGTCAGCAGTTGCTGCTTGTGGTGATGAGGAGGTCAGGCTTCTTCTCCACAATTCTCTCTCCACTCAGTGATCACTCTGGGGGCTGGGCTAAAACAGGTCTGTGGTTTGGGGGACACTGCTATTCCCAGGCCTCTTAGGTTCAGGGTCCCCAGCCCTCTCCTCAGGGTCTGAGAGGAGATGATGGTCCAGGCGGGAATGACAGTTTGACTTATGTGGCACACACTGCCTCCTGTGTCCCCATCAGGGGGTTTTGTTGTTTTAGCTACATTGGCTTGCCTGTAGTGTAGGTTGAAGTTAGTTGGCAGTTAGTGGGGATGGCTGACCCCTTCTCCACAGAAACTGCCTCCCCAGGCTGTGAAGGCTGGACTTTACATTTTAATCCTAGCTCCGACACTTACAATGTGAACTCAGCCTATCTTTCTTCAGATGTAAATAAAAAGTATTGAACTATTAGATAGTAGCTCCGATCTAACTCTCCAACCCTTGATCCCTAAGGTCCTTCCCCCTTCTAATATTCTCTAATTCTTTGATAATATCTTGGATGAGTCCCTTAATTACTCAGTGACTCAATTTCCCCATCTACAAATCGAGGTGACAATAGTTGAGCTAGAAACGTAATGAGAAGAACAAAGTATGCATTGTCTTCTACTGTATTCCCCTCCCTTGTAGTCTTTTGGGGGTAGAGTTCTTCCAACAAGGCACTGTGGGCTTCTCTACATCTTAAAAAGACCATGACCTAATTTAGCCTTTTCCTGTTAACTCAGGGTCGTCATTATGAATAACTATAATACGAGGATACCTGCAGGAGCTACTGAGCTGTACGGGATTATTTGTCCTGTACTAAAAGGCCCCAGATTGCTTGTTTTATGTGTTTGTGTATAATTTTTATAAGTTTTCTGCCTTCCTCCTCAATCAGCTTAACAATAAAAAATAATATAATACCTAATATTTATATAGTGCTTTACAAATACTATCCCATTTTATCTTCAAAACAACTCTGGGAAGTTATTTGTTAGCTCCATTTTACACATGAGGAAACTGAGACAGTTAAGACTGAGGCAGAAAGAGGTTAAGTGACTTGCCCAGGGTCACACAGCTGGTGTCTTTCTGACTCCAGGCCCAGCATTCTATCCACTGCATCACCTACTTCTTCATCTGTTTCTTGTTTGCTATCCCTGTGCCTTCCTCCAACACTACATCTTACTCTTCTAATTTATTGTTTCTAGTCTGCTCGGAGACCAGATAACCAAGGTGGTTAAAGTTTTATATAAAGTGAGTTTTGAATAACATGTTCAAGCTTCAGGATATGGGTCTTTGTGACATGGATTTTGGCTGCCTTAAGACCTTAATGGCTCTCTTCAGTCCTCTCTAGGCTTCACCCCCAGATCTCTGGACTTTCCCTACCAGGGCAGAGAAGCTTCCTCAACCTAGAAATTCAATCCACCCCTGAACTTATTATACCAGAAATATATATGAGCCTGTGGCCCTTTCCTCTGATTGGCTGGTTCCTTCCAGAATCTCCATCTTAAAAAAAAAAATACACCCAGGCCTACCTGCCATGTCTTCTTTCTGCTCCTCTCCTGACTCTGTTGACTTTCCATGGAAACCTTTTGTTCTCCCCACCCCATCTCCACCTTCCTTTCGAGTGGTATCTTCCTCCATTAGAATGTAAGCTTCTTAGCTTCATGGATGGTATTTCTTTCCACTTGTGTTTGTATTCCCTCCCCTATCCTTGGCACATGGTAGTTAAGTGTTCAAAAAAAAGTGGTGACTTGTTGTCCAGTCATGTCTGATTCTCCCTGATCCCCCATTTGGGGTCTTCTTGGCAAAGATACTGGAGCAGTTTGCCCTTACCCTCTCCAACTCATTTTACAGATAAAGGAACTGAGGCAAACAGTGGTTAAGTGACTCAGCCAGGCTCATATGGCTAGGAAGTATCTGAGACTAGATTTGAACTCATGCAGATGAATCTTCCTGATTCCAAGCCCAGTGCACTAGCCACTGCACCATCTAGTTTGACTTAGTGATTTTCATTTGTGTTCTAGACAGTTGATAGCTTACTAGATAAGAAAGTCTCATGGCACTTATGAAACAATGAATATTTCTTTAAATACTTAAAGAACCTGGGCTTTGATCTATGTCAGGAATCACTCAGTCAGTCAAAGGGCCGCACTTCAGAACCTAGAGAGCCATATGTGGCCTCAAGGCTGCAGGTTCCCCACCCCTGATCTATGTGGATCCTTTTCCTACCACTGTAGATTGATATTATTCCCCTCTATCTCCACCTCCCACCCTACTAAATTGTCTCTGAAAATTGCTGTCACCAGAAAAACTCATCCCCCAGAGGCCAATGTGGTAGCAAAGCACTCTGCATTTGGCTGAGCTGGTTGTTTGTTCAATGTACAACCCAAGATAATATTTGTAAAGTGCTCAGCCTGGTGCCCAGCACGTAATATGTGCTTAGTGAATCCTCATTCTCTTCCTTGTCGATGACCTGTCTTCCAAGCCTTTCTAGTGTGACAGAGTTGGCAACTGGTTGGCGCAGTTCTCAAGAACAGAGTCCTCTCTAAGCCACAGGGAGTCCTGGGGAGTAGACTTCAGTTGAGGATGAAGTAGGAGAGGAATGTGAAAAGTAACTTCCCTATCAGTTGCATAACAATATATTATCTTTCTGTTGTTGGTGGTGATGACAACAATGACGATGAAGGTTTCATATTCACCCGAATTTGGCCTTAAGTGATGGAACAAAGCCTGATGGGTGTGTTGGACACTGTGTCCAAGAAAGCACAAGGTGCTTTTTAAACTTGGTTAGGAAACTGAACCAATCATCAACTACTCCAAGTTTCCTCTTGACATGCTCTGCTCTTGCAACTGGAAGCCTCCCTGGCCTGGGCTCGCCAGAACTTGCATAAGCAATGTTGGAATTCTCTATGTGTTTCTGATACTTCAGTCTGCTCCTACTTCTGCTCTCTGTCTGGGCTTGGAAACCCCCTGGGGCAGAGTAAGGGGCAGGAAAGATAGGAAAGTGTTCCACTGGGTTTTGAAAAGGAAATTGAAATGATTTCACAGATGGGAAAGTGTTGTAGTTATTCATGATTAAGTGTTGTCTAGTGTGGGGTGGGTATAATGGGAACCTTAGGGAGTAATGAGAAAAGAAAAAGAAAGCCAAGTATAGTCTGACATGCTCATCAGATTTTATGAGAGCAGACTTCAAAGGGTTCCAAGAAAGGATAAATAGGATCCCATGAACTAAAATTCTATAAGAAAAGTTAGCCCAGGTGGTACTAGAGGCTCTCAATTCTGAGAACACAAAGAGAAAATATTCTGACAAGGAGAAAACAGTCTACAGAGACTAGTATGGATCCATAGAAGACTTACCAACTAACTTAGATGGTACAGAAGATGGAAGCAAGGTCACGTAACAGAGGGTGAATACAAAGCATGGTGTAGTCCTGTAGGAAGAGTGCCGGGCATGCCGAAGGTCAAAATGAGCTGAGGCTGATGCAGAGAACCAAGCATAACAAAAAGGAGGGGGTCCGTTTTTGCTATTTGTGGAGAACGAGAAGGATCAAAGAAAGGATAGGTGATAGCTCTGAGTGGTTAGAATAATTACAATTGATCCAAGAAAGAAGACAGAGCAATTCAACTCCTACTTTCTTCTGTTTTCATTGCCAAAGAGCTTGGATTAGAAAGAGAGCAAGCATGACTAGGCCAGCACAGATGTCTATGACAGGTGGGGATGTAGTAAGAGAACACCTAGTTATCCCCGGTGAATTCACATCACCAGGCCCAGATGAACTGCATCCCACCACACTGTAAGAAGTTGTGAGTGTGATTGCTGAACTACTGCCAGTGATCTTTGAAAGGTCGTGGAGAATGAGAGGGGGACCAAAGCATTGGAGAAATGCCAAAGTTGTCTCCTCCTCTTCCTCACTCTCTGACCAAATCCCTTCCTGAGCCCTTTGCATTTTCAGGACACATTAGTCACAGTCCTTCTGTTAACTACTCAGCATTGTGCCCTCCTAAACTAAATGTTGAAGCCAGTACCACTTTCCCCAGGCCCATCCTGTATCACTTCCTCTTCTCCCCTCCACAAGCTTTCTCTCCACTATATCTGTTCTCCAGCTTCTCTCTTTGTTAGTTTCACTAGAGGGCCATGTGGTCTAATATTGGTCTGGGAATCTAGAGATGCACTTTCAAGTCCTGAGTCTGCCATTGCCTTGCTCTGTGACCTTTCGCTATTTAATTTTACAAAGTTAAACCTCTGTGGGCCTAGATTTTGTCTTCTGTAAAATGAAGGGCTTGGGTTATTCTTTCCATCTTTGACACTGTATGTTCTAAGGATCCTTCCAGGTGGAACATTAAGTTTTATAAAGTTCTCTCCAGCTCCAACATTCTTTTTTAAAATTCGAGTTTATTTTCAGCTCTGAATTTTCTCCTTTCCTCCTTCCCCTCCCACCCACTGAAAAGGCAAGAAAAACAAAACCCATTACAAATATGTATAATCATGCAAAACAAATTCCTGCATTAGTCATGTTGAGAGAGAGGAAGGAAGAAAGGAAGGAAGGCGGGAAGGAAGGAAGGAGAAAGAAAGAGAGAGAGAGAAGGAAAGAAAGAAAGAAAGAGAGAAAGGAAGGAAGGAAGAAAAAGAAAGAAAGGAAGGAAGGAAGGACAGAAGGAAGGAAGGAAGGACAGAAGGAAGGAAGGAAGGAAGGAAAAAGGGAGGGAGGGAACAAAGGAAGGAAGAAGAAAGAAAGAAAGAAAGAAAGAAAGAAAGAAAGAAAGAAAGGGAGGAAGGAAGAAAGAAAGAAAGAAAGAAAGAAAGAAAGGAAGGAAGGAAGGAAGGAAGGGAAAACATGTTTCAATCTGATCTCTGAGTCTATCAGCTCTCTGTTTGGAGGTGTATGTCGTGTTTTATCATAAGTCCTTGGGTTCATCACTGTGTTGATCAGAGTTCCTAAATCTTTCAAACTTGATGACCATTACAATATTGTTGATATTGAATAAATTGTTCCCTGGTTCTGCTCACTTCATTTTGCATCGGTTCATACAAGTCTTCCCAGGTTTTTCTGAAATCATCTCTTACATCATTTCTTACAGTACTTACCATGACTTGTTCAGCTATTCTCCAGGTGATGGGTATCTCCGCAGATTCCAATTCTTTGCTAACTGAGCTACAATAAAAATTTTTGTACACGTGTCCTTTTCCTCTTCACTTTTGGGATCTAAACCTAGTAAGATTGCACAATTCAGTAGCTTTTGAGGTGTAGTGCCAAATATTTGAAAGAAAACCATCATGCTAGCTGCCCCTTCCACATCTTCTCTTCTTTGGGCTAGGCATCCCCATTTTCTTCAGTTTGCCCTCGTGTCATCTTAGAGAAACAACAGTCTTTTTGGTTGCCCCGTCGATTGCAATTTTTGTTACCAATGCTGTGGTTCTGAGTCTTCAGTGGCTTTTTCCTGTTGTGGTTTCGTCTCCTTGGTGATGTGACTGTGACTGCTCCTGCTGTATCTGGTTGGTGTGGCGATGATACTATTCCTTCTGGGTGCTCTTGGCGGCCTGGACTGTCTCCACAGTTGTGTTCTGCTGTTTCTATGATGGGCCTCAGGAGCTAGGCAGCCTGTCACTGTCCTGCATTGCAATGGTTCGGGTCACTGTCTTATCCCTTCTACTTGACTCCAAGCTCCATTAAGGTAAGGCCTCTGCGATATCCATCTGTGTCCCCAGCACCAAGTGCAGTCCTTTGCCCCTAGGAGGCCCTTGATAAGTTTTTAATTAATTGAATCAACTTTTGAAAACTCTGCTTAGGTGGGAATCCATGCTACACACATCATAAATTCATAGCATGCTTGAGCTAGAAGCAGCTTAGAGATCATCCAATTCCTTCATTTTACAGAGTGATGATGATTTGACCAAAGCCACTCAGATGGTTGATGATGGAGCTCAGATTTGAACCCAGGGCTTCTGATCCAAAATCTAGAGCCTCTTCTACCACATCACTGCTATCTACCCATGGAATAACAGAGTACTTTAATTGACATTGCGCTTCAAATATATGTTCTCTTTGGTTCTCACAGCCCCAAGTGATGGGTTTTTCATGTGTTATTTCTGTTCTGCAGATGAGGAAACTGAGGCCCATAAAGGCTCAGTAACTTGTCCAAAGTCCCAGAGGAGTCCCAGAGAATACAAGCTCAGGCCCTCTGACTCCTGAGCCAGTGCTCCCTTCACCATGCATCATGAGTGTTCTCCAAGGCTTTAACAGAGATGTGTGATCATGGACATGTCAATGAATCTTGCCCGAGATTCAATTTCCCCACCTACCAAATGGAGGCTTGTACCATCTACCTAACGTGGTTATTGTGTGAAAAGTTCCTTGTAAATCTTGAGGTGTAAACAAATGTCATCTAAAACCTCATGAATAGAAAGGTGCTGGCATCTAGTAGGCACTTAATAAATGCTTATTGATGGACTTGTGAACCACATTCCTTGCCCTGCCACATCTGTGACTGCCCAAAAAAGAATGTGTTGGAGAGCAAATATCATGACTTCCCTGTGATCCTGCCCTTCCTGGCCTGAGCGAGTTCAGCAAGTAAAACTTGTTGGGCAAACTTTAGGGGAGCCGGATTAAATTCAACACCCTAGGACTTCTGCTTTGACTGTGCCTGCCTTCCCTGCCCCGCTGGCAACAGGGCAACAAGGGCTCCCTATTGAGCTCTTAATGGGCTACAAATAGAAAGAAAGGCAGCCCCTGCCCCCAAGGAGCTTACACACTAATGGGGGAAGACGGCACATAAAAGAGAGAGCTGAAATCAGGGGGAGTGGGGAGAAGGTGCCCTTTCAGGGGGCATAGAGGCATAGTCAGAAACATAACTCTGAGGGTAGTGAAGTGTAGCTGACCTACACCCAGCCCCAAAATGATATTCCAGGATAAGAAAACCCAGGCCATGAGGGAAGATCCAGGGTGGGAAGGTTGGGATGGCTTGGTGGTAAACTGTCCACTCAGGGAGTCAGAGTTGTAGCCGAGAAGGAAATGCACGCCGGCTTTGTAAAAGTGCCAGTTTGCAGTTGGGGTCACTACTGTTTCAAGGGGACTAAACACTCTTTTCTCTAAGTAAGGCTTCTGTTCTATTTACCTTCAATCTCAGACAAGCTGTCCTGTCACCATCTCTTGCTAATGATATTCATCTCCATGCTTGGCCCCCTGTTCGTCCACATGCCTGCCACTGCCTCCATGCCTGGACCCAGATGGTCCTCGAGGCTGCCGCTGCTGCGTGCCAAGGTTCTTGCCGTGCTCCCCCATCCTGTCTTCCCTTCAGCTCCTCTTTTTTTTTCTTTTTTTGCTCTCACTCTCTGATGCTGTTGCTGCTTCTCCCAGTGCTTTCTCTCTGGTCTTGTAACTATCAGGTCTATAACCTCTCTGGTACATTTGGTGATGCCTGGACCTCAGATGGTAGAAAATCTCTTATCCTTGCACCCAGTTACTTATGACAAACCCAGGAAGTTAGAGTCACAGAGGCTCAGAGTTAAAAAGGACCGCAGTCCAAGCCATAGCTTAACAGAAATCCCCTCTCTAACATCCCTGAGAAATGATCATCTTTCAAAATCTCCAATGCGGAATTCACTCTGACCAGGGCAGGTAGCCCATGCCACTTTTGAACACCTTGGGCTGTTAAGAGGTTTTCTTTACACTGAGCTTAAATCCACCTCTGCAACATTCTCCCTGTTGCCCTCCAGGACCAAATAGACCCTAAATCTAATCTCCTTGGAGCAGTCTGAGGGTTCCAGAGCATCAGCTGATCTGGAGCCACAGTAGATACTCTTCAAATTCAGACCAGTGCCCCCTTCCTGCTTCTTGGGTTGGATTATTGGAAAGGCAGAGGGAAGGGTGACTTCTCTTGCCTTCTCCTGTCACCAAATGGATGATCTGCCAACCACCATCAAGCCATCCAACTGATGGCTTAGCAATCACAACTACCACTGGCTAGCCTGACACAGATGACCAGCCTAGCCAGCTGGTGACATGATGTGGTCTCCCCACTCAACATGAAATATTAATGTACCCAATGAATATTTTTGCATAAATCCATTTCTATAGCACGTACTATGTGCCAGGCATTCTGCTAAGCATTTGCAAATATGATCTCATTTGATCCTCAAAACAACCCTGGGAGTTGTGCTATCACGATCCCTGTTTTGCAATTGTGAACACTGAGGCAGGCAGAGGTTACATGACTTGCCCAAGGCCACACAGCTACTAAGTGTCTGAGGCTAGATTTGAACTCAGGTCTTCCTGACTCCAGTCCCAGAGATCTATCCACTGTACCACCTGGCTGTGAAGAACTTGGTAGAGAGCTTGGGACTCACCCCGAGCTGGACCTCGACTCCCCGAGCTCTAACTCTGAGCTGGAACCTAACGAGAGGGTGACTTAATGCTTGGCTACAAAGTGTTCCACGTTTTACAGTGGAAGTTCTCCACCATATAAGCACAAGGCATTATCAGGAAGCCCGGTTCTGCTCTCTGAGTGGATCTGAGAGGGCTGGATACCAAGGAGAGTAGCAAACCCTCCTCCCAAGCTGGGATCATTTTCCCCCAACCTGGCAGCTTCCAACAAAGCAGCTTCCTCAAGACACTTCAGAGCTGGCACGAGGAATCTATCTTGGAGAGTGCCCAGCCAGACTCAATGCCGTGCCAGTCACTCCATTTCTGCCCCAAATCATACCACCCTCTGGGCAGGGCAGGCCCAGGAATGCATTCTGCTGGGGAAGAGAAGTCGCCTCTTTAGGACCCTAGGGACTGCAGGCAAGGGACGCTAGGGACCATCTCACCCCAACACTTCATTGTACAGGTGAGGAAGCCAAAACCCAGGGTTGTCCCCACATGAGGCTATGAGTTCCCCAAGGGTACAGACTGTTTTTACCTTCCTTTTTATCCCTAACAGTTCCCACAGTCCCTGACACCTATAATTAAGAGCTTATCAGGATAAGTGTTTTGTTATTGATTGAGTTTCCTGAAGTTGCCCTGGTCTTTGACAGATACTCCTCTAACTAATAATCGTTCAGCATACTGCGGAGTTCACATTTCGGTAGGACTCTGAGGCTTCCAAAGCACTTTCTGCTCAACCATGAAGTTGGGTAATGTGTTATTCTCCTCATTTTACATATATGGAAGGTACAGCCTGTGGGGCTCACATGGTTGGTCTGGGAACACAGAGTTAAGACTGAGATTTGGATTTGAAATAAGATTTCATGGCTTCTTACGACTATACTGATTCTTTCTAAAATATTTCTTCTTAGGTTGGGTTAGTTTCTTCTTAGAGAAGAAAACCCTCCCTCCCTTCCACATTCTTCAAGGCAAGGGTATAAGCCAATTACCTAAACGGGGCAAACCAGAAACACTTCTGAGTGTGATCCAAACCAGATTAAAACTAACTGATTATGCAAAAGTAACAGGTTAAAGTGTAAAAGCTAAATATTTAACAAAATAAATAAAAACACGATAGAATGTAGATAGTGCTATTGTGTGGTTTTCTAAGTCAATAAGAAGCCTGCAAGGATTTTGATGGATGATTTCCAGGCCTCATTTCTACTTGATTTTGATACCACTGACTAAATCATTTGACTGCCACAGATGCTACATTCCTTTTTTTTTGGGGGGGGGGGGCAGGGCAATTGGGGTTAGGTGACTTGCCCAAGGTCACACAGCTTGTAAATATGTCAAGTGTCTGAGGCTGGATTTGAACTCAGGTCCTCCTGACTCTAGGACCAGTGCTCTAATCACTGTGCCACCTAGCTGCCCCCACAGATGCTACATTCCTAACAGGCCCCTGACAGAGAAACAGCTTCTGTGATGATTTTCAGTCCTGAAAAAGGGAGATTGGGGAAGCATCATCCAAGGAGCTGGGTCCACTCTGGCATGATGACCAGAGTCGCCCCACTACTCCGAGCCCTTCAGCAGCATCCCATTGCCATGAATTCCATGCTACTGAGCTGGCACACCACCCCCTTTCAAAGCTTCCTCTCTCACTACTCCCTCATGTGCTACCTTGGCCCAAATCAGACTGTTCTCACTGTTAGGAATGGCAATCCTCCTTCCTTTCCACCGATCAGAATCTTTGTCATCCTTAAAAGTCTGACTCATTTGTCATATATCTTCCACGAGGCCCCTACTGACCTACCCAATGGAAAGCTATCGTTTGCTTCCTCTGAACTGCTATGAATATCTCTCACCTGTTCTAGTGTTCCTTCAGCACTTAACATACTAACTCCCCAGCTAGCCTATAAGCCACCGGAGTACACGGAGTTGTGCCTTATGTTACTGGCCCTAAACACCCGGCATCATCACACCTGGGTTCCCTAACTCTGAAGAGAGTTTTCATCACTCTTCTTGAACAATGTGGCTGGTCATGTGTTAACCCCCTGAGATAGCCTCTGAAGGATTGTCACATGAAAGAGAAATTAGACTTGTCTTGCTTGGCCCCGGGACAATGGGGAGGAGCTACTGAGATGCTTAATTCAGATAGATGTGGGAGGGGATATTTCTCCTAAAATGCAGAGCTGTACAAAAACAAAATCTGTTAGGGATGGTATAGTGAGGATTCCTGTTCAAATAGAAGTGAGACCAGATGGCCTTGAGGTCACTTCCAGGTTCAGACGTTCGATGAGTCTGAGGCTCTTGTCTGCATTCAATTCCTCTCCAAAGCCCTAATACGGGCAACAAACCTTCTGCCCGAGTTAAGATTCTATTCTTCTGGAGCTTACGCCTTTCAGCTGCTCTCTGGAATGTGTGGTCTCTAGGTAACAAATTTGCCGTCCTCTTAAACCTTTTCCTTGCTGTTCCATCCATCTCTCGCCAAGACCTCACTTCCTCTTGATGACACAGCCACCCTTTCCAGTACTGGCTGCACTTTCATTCATATTCCCCTTTCCCCCAACTGGTCCAGGTTGGAGAGTTAGAATGATCCTTGCTCCTCCTCGTAGCTTCCAGGATTTTCCGCTGCCACCCTTGCTCTCCTCCTTTGAAAGTCACTCAATCCATATTTATCGGGCAATCAAGATTCTGGTAGCTGGTGTCTGCCAGCCGCCAGGACACTCTCTTTTCCTCGGTGAGTTCAGTGTCTGACTCACAAACTTTCTCTCCTTCCCAACTCCTGCTCTCCTAGGAGGAAACTTCAGCATACATATTAATGCTCCCTCAAATACCCTAGCCACCCCTATTTTCCAGTGACCTACTCTTCCTCGGCCCCTCATGGTATTACCAATCATACCCTGCCAAGTCACAGCCATGGATTACTCCCACCATCCACTGCCTTCCCTCCTGTTGTAGGATGCTGAATGAAGCTGGGGGAAATTACACAACTGTTCTAACTGGGTCCTCTACAAACTTATGTTCCATAATCTCAACTGGGCTCTCACTGAAGTAAGGCAATCTTTTCACAGCTTCCTAAATGAATCCACACCACTTCTTCCAAACCTTTTCATCTCTCTTCAAACCTGTGGCTTTCCCTCCTTCATACTCGCAGGCCTTTTGCTGAGAACTGCCCCCTCTCCCTTCTTTCTCACCTCACATCATTCAGACACCTTTTGTAACCATAACCTCTTTCACTCAGGTCTTACATGAGGAGAAGGTCTTGACAAAGATCCCATCTTATTCAAGAAGCCTTTCCTAGTCCTCCCTAATCTTAGCACCTTCCTTCAGAGATTATCTCCAGTTTACCCAGTATTTATCCTTTTTGTACATATGGTTTGCATATTGTCTCCCCTCAAACTTCCCAAGGGCAGGGATGGTCTTTTAACTTTCTTTGTATCCCAGGTGCTTAGCACAAGACAATACCTGGCACATAGTAGGTGCTTTATAAAGGTTTATTGACTGACTGACTAGAGGGAACCCAGCAGAAACTAGACATCTGCCTCTTCCAGGACCTAGCCCAGGAGCACATAGAGATGCTTAGAGAGGCTTAAGATGAACATGCTTGTTAGGGTATACGCCTAGAGTCAGAAAGACCTGAATTCAAATGTGACCTTGGATATTTAGTAGCTGTGTGACCTGGGGAAAGTCACTTAATTTCTGTCTGCCTCCATTTCCTCGTCTGTGAGATGGGAATAACAATAGCACCTGCCTCTCAGGGTTGTTGAGAAGATCAAATGAAGTAATATTTGCAAAGCCCAGCGCCCAGCGCACAGTAGGTGTTATGATTATAAATGCTTGTCCTCTTCCCTGATCCCCTGCCATACAAGTCCTAAGGAGCAGAGTCAGGATTCCATAGTCAGTGCTCTTCCCGCTGACCTGCACTGACACTCTCCTCAGCGAGGGCTCCTCGGATTCCAGCCCAATGATGTCCTGCCTCTCTGAAGTCTTGTTGTATCTTTTTCTTGATGTCTTATCTCCTTGCTGGACTGGAAGCTCCTCGAGGGCAGAGGCAGTCTTATCTAACTTTAGTCTTGGTGCAATGCACAGCGGGCTGGGTTTGGAGAAAGAGGACCTGGACTCCAGTCCCAGCTTTAGCCCTCACCACTGTGTGACCCCTTGCAGCAAGTCACTTACCTATCTGGGCCTCAGTTTCCCCCTCTGTAAAAAAGAGAGGGCCCGTCTGACTTTCAGTCTGTGATTCTGCGATTTCCAGTCCCTATTGCAGTGTTTTGTGCCCAGTAATAAGTGAATGCCAACTGAATACCCCTGGCTCATAATCAGTCCACTAGCCAGCCCTCTCTTACCCCATACCAGAGCAGAGAGCTGAGAAGGTCCCTAAATACCTATGGGCATACATCTCAGGCTGCCTGGGTTTCGATCTTTAACCCTGAGAGCAAGGAAAACATGGTGGGTTTGGTCTTAAAGACCCAGTCTTTTCCCAGAGTTAGAGCTACAGGGTTCCAGAAGCTTCCAGGGCAAAAAGCTAGTGACAGGGTAGGGAAGAATTCTGGGAAATTTTCAGCCTCGGCCCCAAAACAAGAGAGCACTCACTGGTTCCCTTCCACCACTAAGGGGAAGACGTGGCCATCATTCTCACTATTATTATGGCAGACAACCTGCATTTTTTTAAAATTCTCTTGAGGATGGAGTAGATAATGGCCTCTTCTGCTCCAGCACAAATGAATGGTCCCCGAGTGGTCTGAAAGAGGTAATCCACATCCCCAAGCACCTAATTCACCACTGGGGCTGTCTTACACACAAGGGAGTAAGAATCCGGCTCAATCGATAGCCCCGAGATGTTTGGAGTTCCTCGGGAAGATGCTGCATATCCACGCAAGATGCTCTTGGGTGTTGAATCCGACTCTGACTTCTTCCACTGGCCACGGGTTTTATTCGATGTGTTTGTTGTAGGTTTTTAATTCAGGCAGCATGGGCTGGTACAGTAGACAGTGTGGGGCTTGGAGACAGGAAGAGCTGAATACAAATTCAGCTTCAGACACTTCCTAGCTAGCATGACCCTGGGCAAGTCACTTTGCTGCTGTCTGCCTCAGTTTCCTCATCTGTAAAATGGGGGTAATAAAAGCCCCCAGTGTTGTTGTGAGGCTCAAATGAGGAATAATTGTAAAGAACTTAGTACAGGGCTTGGCACATGGTAAGCCCTATATAAATGTTAGCCATGGTGATGAAATACCTTCTGGGGCGGGGCTCATAACTGCTGGGGATACAAAGGACAAGAAGACAGGGCTCTTGCCTTTAAGGAGTGTAGAGTATAGTTATAGTAGAAGGAGGTCTGGGCCAGGAGTCAAGGGACCCGAGTTTATATCCTGGGTCTGCCACTAATCCTAACAACAATTCAGATTGAGAGCAAACCTTAAGGTTACTGGCTCTGTCACCGCCTATCTCTAGGCCTCAATTTTCTCATTTATCAAATGAAAGGGTTAGACAAGGAGGTTTTTAAGATCCGCAATGGTCTACAATTCTGAGACAAAATAGGCCTAGGTAAGGTAGTGAACGGGGTGGGGGGCCTGCTACTGGTGCCCAGGACCCACATCCATAAGAGGTGTAGTGAGAATGCCTGCTCAGTTTAACAGACATTTATTCTGTACAGTTATTTCGGGCAAGGTGATGGGGATAAGAAAGGCAAAAACAAAACAGCCCCTGTCCTCCAGGAGTTTACATCCTATGGAGGGGATGTAGCATTTTGCAGATAAGGAGCTGTCAAATATAATATGTATGTGTGTGTATGTATATATGTGCATATATCCATATAGGATATGTGTATGTGTCATGTATGTATGTGTGTACATATATGTGTATATATGTATATGTGCATATGTATATACACAAACATACACATCTCTTATTGTTTCAGAATGTCAGAGTCTGATGGTCCTAGCCTGATGACGATAGGCAAGACATGTATTTTCTCTTGATTTATTTTTCCACGTAAAAAGTAGAGTTGGGACAACATGATTTTTAATATCTGGTCTAATTCTGCTGTCCTATGACCTGGCAGATCAGATACTGCTAAGGACCCTCTCTCAATCCTACATACGCATACACACACACACACACACACACACACATTTCAAGTTAGAGATCTAACTTCCCAACATTTCCCACCAGGTCCCTGCTTTTGGGGGCGCCATTTGTGGGGACAGTCAATTGGGAAGGGGGTTGCCATTGAAGGAGGGAGGTCACTGGCATCACTATTTTAGTGGTTGAGATGGCAACAGGATTGCTTTGGCCAATCCAACCTGAATATATGTCTGCTCAAGGCATTCCATAAAATGGAATTTTAACTTCAATCCCCACATGGGGGGAGGAGGGAAAGAGAAAGAGGGTGGACCAAAGTGAAATGAGTCTTGCCCTGCCCCCACATCCACTGGCCCCATCCCCCCCCTTCTCTTTAAAGTTAATACATGATCCTGACTGAATCATCGTCGTCATCATCTAAAACATTTCCATCTTTCAGCTAAACACAGGCTCTCTTTCACCTCTGGATTTAATTAAGGTCAAGGGAACCAACAGATTGCCAAATCATCTTGAGGAATGACTCAAAATGTGGCCAAAGCTCTGAAAGTGGTATCTGGCCACACCCATTCTAGCTCCAAGTAGCACTTCCCCTGATTCATTCCCATGCCATTTTCCTATTCAGTGACTCAGTTTCCCATTCACATGATGAAGCCAGGAGCACTTTCCTTCCCATCTTTTACCCCAGAGGTCACTTGGGTAGAGAATTATGAGAGAAGAGAGGAGGAACTCATTTAAGTACTTAGGAGAAAGATGTCACAAACATTTTGTAGGAAACCTTCAGACTTCTTCCATTTTCTCCCCTGCTTATAGAATCATAGATTTAAATCTGGGAAGGGCCTGAAGGATCAGCCAGTTCATACCCCTCATATAAGATGAGGAAACTGAGGCACAGAAAAGATAAGTGACTTGTCCGAAGTCGTACAGGTAGGTTTGAACACCACATTGCCTCACACTTCACTATCTATAAAGTTGTTTTTGATTAGTTTGGCCTTTTCCCTAAAAAAATCTCTTAGCAAACAATTAGGTCTTGAGGTCTAGGAGTCATCCATAATCTGAAATCAACAGTATCTTCGAAGTTGGCGGGTCCTAGGTTTTCTATAAACACGTAAGATCATATCCAAGGGAAGCTCCAGGAATAGACCCTGAAGAGATTTTAGTAGAGGCTGAAATTTAGTTCAATTCTTTGTTGATGAATTGTTTCAGTCTCTTCGTGACCTCTTTTGGGGGTTTTCTTGGCAGAGATATTGCGGGGTTGTTAAAACAAGTGGTCTGCCATTTCCTTCTCCAGCTCATTTGACAGATGAGAAAACTGAGGCAAACAGGGTGAAGTGACTTGTCCAGGGTCACATAGCTAGCAAGTGTCTGAGGTCACACTTGAACTCAGGAAGATGAGGTTTCCCGGACTCCAGGCCCGGTGCTTTATCCACTGTGCCACTTAACCGTCCAGTTCAATTCTACTTAATTACAATCTAAGAACCTACTATGTGCAAGGCATTGCAAAGAAGTCCGGAAAGGAAGTCCCCGAAAGATGCATGCATTGACCATGTTCCTTGAAACCTATAAGTGATGAAGCAAGTGGAAAAGAAATATTGCTTACGTCTCCCCAGAGACTTTTCCAAGCGGAACTGTCAGGTTGCACAAATGTGAAATAGAAATGCCCCCTTGACCTCGTCACTTCCCCAACATCAATGCCACAGGGAGCAAGCAAAAGGCATTCATTCCTCCATCCCCCATTCCAATCCTCCTCCTGCCCCTGTCCTTCGCCTATGTATCCAAACCTGAAAAAATGGGGGTACGCACAGTCAGAATCCCCCGGCCACGGCGGAATCCTCTCATTTTTCTCTTGTCTCCTTGTACCTCCCACCTATACTATATCCATGAAACTGTACAAATAACCAGAGCTGACACTTGCATGTTGTCTCATACATTAAATATGCATAAATTATTTCACTTGAGCCTCATAGTTCTTTGAGGTAGCAATGCAGTGGAAAGAAGATTTGGAATCAGAAGAGTCTCAGTTCAAATCTTATTGTGCAACTCGCCACCGTGCAAACTGTGGGCAAATCATTTCCCTATCCAGGCCTCAGTTTCCCCTTATGTAAAATGAGTGGCTTGGACTAGATAACCTCTGAAGGTTATATAGTTATAACATTCCTGCTGTATCTACATCGTGATCCTTTGAGTCACAGAGAAGTTAAACAATTTGTTCATAGTCTTACAGCGCTGGGCCCGGAGTCAGGAAGACCTGAGCTCAAATGTGACCTCAGATGCTTCCTAGCTGTGCAACCCTGGCTAAGTCACTTAACTCTGCCTCAATTTCCTCATGTGTCAAATGAGCTGGAGAAGGAAATGGCAAACCACTCCAGTATCTCTGCCAAGAAAACCCCAAATGGGGTTACAAAAAAGTCGGACATCACTGAAAATGACTGAACAAAAGCAAATGTAGCTCGGGTGTCATAGTTAGAACGCACATCTTCTGACTCAAGTATCGGCTACAATGCAAACAGTCTGCTGCCTCTCTATGTGAATCAATATTACCCTTATTAAAACTCCCTGGGAAGCCTCAAAGCTTTCACCCCACCCCAGCTCCCCAACCAATATACCTCAATGTGATCCAGGAGGAAGGGGGTGGTACTTCTGGGACAGGCTTCCTGGAAAAAAGCCACCTCCTCTAATAACCCACAAAGCACTTGTATTGGGCCTCCAAAGGACACGATTCATATCCCAGCTCTGGCTCTCTAATTACTAAGACAGCAACAACTTAGGTTTCCATAGCACTTTTTAAAGGTTTTTACAAGCATTTTCTTGGCATCAACCCAAAGAGGACTGAATCTAAAGGCAGAGGATGTATGCCCCAAATCCTGACTTGGCCACTTACTACCCACTACCCTTGTGACCTTGGGCAAATAAATCACTTAAGCCTTGGGAGGCAGTTTCATGAGAGGCAGCTTGGTAGATGGAGTGCTTCGACCAGAGTCAAAGACCTGGGTGTGAATCCGGTCTCAGGCATTCTATTAGATGTGTGCTTTCAGGTAAGTCACTTGATTTCTCTGGGCTTCAGTTTTCACAACTGTAAATTGGGCTGCTTGGCCTCTGAGGCCCCTTCCAGCTCTCTCTATAGGATTTTCAAAAACGACCCCGAGGTTCCTTGGGAAGCTCAGTGTTTCCAACGTTGAGGTTGGGCTTTGAACGTAGGTTTCTTAGACTCCTAAGTCTTAATTTCCCTGTATAACTGCTCCGTAGGCCTGTGAGCCTGGGCAAATGACAGCCCCTCTGGCCCTCCCTTTCCTCGTGAAGTGAAGACATGGGACAATTTTCTTAAGGTCCCTTCTTGATCAAAATCCTGTGACCGCTGAGTCCGACCGTTGTCTCCCAATGTTCTCGAGCTGTTTGCTCCCCACAGGTGGCATTCCCAAGTCCATTCTCCAGCCCTCGGTGAAAGGGTTCAGCTTGGAGCACTGGGCTTGAAATTTGAGGGGCTTGCGCCTTCCTCCAAGGGAGTAGAATTTGCGAAGAAGGACAGAGAGGTGGAGGAAGAAGGGAGCCAAGAAGGGGGAACAGTCCCTCTCCCAAGCCCGCAAGCGTGACCCTCCGGGACCCCAGTCCGAGGAGCAGCCCCCGAGGCTTGGCGCTGGCAGGCTGGGGCGGGGGTCGGTCCGGCAGGGCTGGGCTGGACTGGACTGGGTTGGGCTGGCGGCGCCCGAGAGCCTCCCGACGTCCCGGGCCTGATGTCAGCAGTGATTTATAGGTGAATCAGGAAGGTGGGACCAGAGGGAAACATGCAAATCACTCGGGTCCACACCCCCCGGGCTCGCCCAGGCGCTGGGGCTCCGCGCTGCCGCTGCCGCCGCCACAGCTTTCCCTTCGTGGCCCCGCGGCCGCTGCCGCTGCTGAGCCGGGCCGGGCGGCGCAGGGCAGGGCTGGGCTAGGCTGGGCTGCGCCGAGCCGGGCTAGGCAGCCACGGAGCTGCGCTGGGGAGCTGCCGTTGCGCTGCTGCCTCCCGCTCCCGACCCGCTTCGGACCTGGAGCAATGAGCGGAGCTGATTTCGTCGGCAGCAAAGTGCTCGGGGCTGCTGGAGCAGGGCTGCAGCTGGCGGCGGCGGGGCCCGGAGCGGGCAACCCCGGAGGCGGGCACACCCCGGAGGCGGTGAGTTTCTCTCCCCGGCATCCGCTGGGAGGGCGGCCAACCTCGGGGGAAACTGTGTGGCTCCCAGCCAAGCTAGAGCCCCCAAGGGGGTCTGCACCCTCCCCTTGGCCCCTGGATGCCCCCCCCCACCTCAAGGCACACGCGCGCGCGCACACACACACACACATAAACACACGCTCGCGCTGTATTCTAGAATCGGCATCATTCTGGCTCCCCCAAATTAGCTCGCACGATTCAGCGGGGGGCCGAGAGCGGTGCATTTCTCTGCCTGCTTTCCCAAGTCCGGGCTTCTTGAAGCTCTTGGATCTCCAAGCGCACTCCTGCCGTCCCCCCGCTCCGGGACTGGGTCCCAAACCTTCAGTCTGAAGGGAGTGACTCAAGGTGGGAGTCAAGGAGGGAGTGGGGGAAAACCGCGAGGTCCCGAGAGAGGAGCCCACGAGTGGGCCATTGCAGAAACCAACTTCCCACTTCCCTCCCTTGGCAAGACTTTGTCCAAGTTAGCAGGCCCCCCTCGGCCCGAAGTGATTCGAACCTTGTGGGCGGGTATGTTTGCTCACCCCGTGGCTGACTCTATCTACTGCAGATCAGTCTGAACGCAGAATAGGCATGGGTAGATTTCTGGGCAGGAGTTCACTGGCAGTGAAAATGTCTTTTCCGAGAGTTGAAAATGAAAAGAGCTGGGGATGGGGTGGGGAGGGAACCCTTCGGAGGCGCCACTTTCCCTTAAGACGGGCTTTTCAAATTTAGGATACCGTTCATTTGTGGCTTTGTGCTCTCCTTCTGCATTCGAGATGTCTTTGTAGTCCATGGGGGAACTTACTCTGAACTCGCTCAAGTATTTCTGGCTGTTTGAACTCGAGAGGTGTTTAGAGAAGAAAGGAATCTCCGGGTCTCTAACGGACTGCACTGCAAGCCTCTTCTAGCGCTTTTGCCTCATGCTCTAAGGCTCCTCCTGCTCCAGTATTCTCTTTTCTATGCTCGTAAACTCCTTGAAAGAAGCGGTTTGTTTTTTCATTTTTGTCTGGACTGATGGCACCTATGCCTTGCATGCAGTAGGTGCCTAATAAATGCTTGTGGCATTAAATTATAGGGCCCTTCCAGCTCTGACCTGTTATGTTTGGGGGACCCTTTCCAGCTGTAACGGTCTATGTTCCGATGTCCCTTCCAGTTTTGCCAGCCGCAATTTTCTATTTGCCTTAATTGGAGAAGGGGGAAGAGTGCTTTCTGTTTAGAATTAGGATCATAGAACATTACAGCTGGAAGACACTTTAGAGAGCACCTAGTCCAACCTCTTTATTTTACAAATGGGTAAACTGAGAGGATGGGAGGCCAAAGGACTTTTCCAGCCAAGGGGTGGAGTGGAGTGAGGGAAGCCAGGATTCTAATACAGACCTGGCCAGTGTTTTTCCCCTCGGCCCCTATGTCTTATATCACAGGTTTTCCTCCAAATTCCAGGGGTCTTATGTACTGAAAGAAAAAAGAATCGAAAACATAATTTTTTTTAAAAAATTAAATTTCTGAGAAGGCTTTGAATCTTGGAGGTGGGGAAGAGTAAGTGTGGGACCCACAGTAGAATGTTACAGGCTAAAAGGGTTCTTTAAAAATCATCTAGCCACATTTCATCATCTGAAAGATTGGGAAACTGAAGGGAGGAGGGGAAAGGAATAAGCATTTATATAGCACCTACTATATGCACACCATATGCCAAACACTTTACCTATCTCACTTGCTTTTTTTACAGTTGAGGAAACTGAGGCAGACAGTGGTTAAGTGACTTAGCTGGTGTGTCACACACAGCTAGTTAAGTGTCTGAGGATGGATTTGAAATTGAGCCACCTATCAGGGAAGTGTTCTGCCCAAAGCAGCACACCTAGTTAGTGGTTGAAGCCAGGATTCTAACTCACTGCAGTTCTCATTTCAATAGTGATTTAAGATCTACAGAATGCTTCCCTCACATCCTTGTGAGGCAGGTATCACAGTTATTCTGATCCTCATTTTCAGTTCAGTTAGGTCCAACTCTTCATAATCCAATCCCACTGGGGGTTTCTTTGGCAGAGATACTATAGCAGTTTGCCATTTCCTTCTCCAGCTCATTTGACAAATGAGGAAACTGAGGCAAATATGGTTAAGTGACTTTCTGAGGTCACGCAGCTAGTGTCTGAGGCCAGATTTGAACTCAGAAAGATGAGTCTTCCTGACTTCAGGCATGGCACTCTATCCACTGTGCCACCTAGCTGCCCCATTCTACAGATGAGTAAACTGAGACTCAGTAAGTTTAGATGACTTTTGTAGGTCTCTCAAATCCCAGTCCAGAGTGTTTTCCCCTGCATGGTAGTAGTTGCCTTCAGCTCAGCATTTGATCTCACCCACAGCTCAAAAAGTTAAATTTATTTGTCATGGAAAACTAGATATTTCCACAGTGTAAGACCACATAAAAGTTTGGCAGCATCCCTAGGCCCCATGTACTTGTTTTGAGGAAGAGCTAGGAAAAGAGGCTATGTATTTTTGGAAAGCCTTAATCCTTCCTGCCGGCTCCAAGGAGGTTGAAAGTCCATCCAGTCTAATCTGATCTCTTAGCAAGTGTATTCCCACATGCCGAATAGCATATTAAGCATGTTATATGAAACTTTGTTCTAATATTTTCCATGAGGACAAGTGTGCTGAGAGGGAAGAGTGGTTTACATTGCATCCAGAGGATTGAAAAAGTGAGAACTTTTCTCTCATGGATATTGGAAAGAAAGAAATCAGACTCATAGGAAGGGACCTCAAAAATCCATCCTGGCCATTCCCTTTTATTCCCAGAGAGAAAGGTGCACCCAAAGTCCCACACTCCAACCCAGGTCTCCTGATTTGTACTTGCCCCCATTCTACAGGATTAAATTTTGAAAGCCATCATGTGGTTCCACCATATAGATGAGAAGTGATAGAAGTCTCCCATAGGGCTGAAAGTGATAAGGAACGTTTTTTCTTTGGTTTCCTGTTGCATACTTGGTTTCTATGTTACCTTACCACTCTGAAAAACCTGCTAAGAGAACACCATGGTGTGGTGGATCATTGTAGTGCACCACTTTCCTCCCCCTTACAGAAGTTTTGCAAGGACTTGAAGCTGAAAGATGCCCCCTTGTATGACGTAGATCATGAAAGTTGGCATTATAGCCAATGGGCATATGAAAAACCAGCCTCCAATGAGTGAAGCAGGACTTCCAACTTTATTCCAAGAGGAAGCTGGACATTGTGCAAAAGGCCCAAGCTGGTCGTCATCCATGACTCTCTCTCTCTCTCTCTCCACCGCCCCCCCCACACACACACACTCTGCTTTCATCATTCCTTAAGGAAGCTCTTTTCAAAAGGGGAAGAGGAGGTAAAGTCAGAGGCACCGTCTAAGTTTTTTCTAATATAGAAAATGTTTAGTTGCAGCAGCAGGAAATAAAAATCAGAAGGTATGGGTTCTAGTTTTGTCTCTGCTCTTCATTTTGTCCCCGTCTGGGCCTCAGTTTCCTTGTTGAAAATGGCATATTTCCACTCAATGACCTCTGAATTCTTTTCCAACGCTAACATTTTTTTAACAACATCACTCCTTACTGTGACATTCCATATGCTAAGGCCCCCTCCCAGTTCTGACATTCATTGATGCCTTTAAATGTGAGTTTCACCATGGAACCAAACCTAAAATATCTGTGAAAACGGCATCTGAATGTCAGTAGATGGTGGAGATGGCAGACTGCTTGGGATTGCCAGGATTGCATCTTATTTTGTTTGTTTTCTAGCTTTGTCTAATATTTTGTGTGTGTGTGTGTGTGTGTGTGTGTGGCCTGAGAAGCCTCTTTTATCTCTGTTGTTCTGGGCTGGTAGGTCTGTGATTCCACTATACGAGGCTGGTGTAAAGTCACTAGCAATTATCCTTTCTAAGATGTGCTTTTATTTGGAGCTGATCATAGACACTCTTGATATGGGAACCATTGTGGAGGACTATGATGCACATTTGAACCTCTCTCCAGAGAGGAGATGGGGTCCTGAAATGAGAAATGAGTGTTGAATTGCCTACCCCTTCAACAGAAAGCAGACTTGTCTGAAAGCCCTTTGGTGTTAGGGGGATTTAAAAGCCAAAATGCAGGAGCTTCAACTGTTGTTGGTAAACAGTTAACAGATACTCCAAAGGGGACAAAAAACCTCCAAAGCTTCCAGCTTACTATGAAAGGTGTGTTTTTATAGTGTAGGAAATTCGATGGCACAGGGTGCCAGACTTCCCTCTTCTAGTCGTGGAGACACCAGAGATTTTTCTCTAGGGCCGCTTGTCTCTCCAGCAGCTTGGCCTCCCTCCCATGGGAAGTGCTGGTCTGCCTTGTGATCACCTGTTGTTATGTAAACAGGGGTAACAGCCCAAATGTCTTCCTCCTCCCAGAATATGATTGGAGCATCAAGATGGACTTTGAATAATACAAGATGGCTTATGTACACAGTAACAGCCACCATCGTTTGATGACTAACTTTGATAGACTTAGCTCTTCTCAGTAATGTAAAGACAACTCTGAAAGACTCACGGTGGAAAATGCCATCCACATCCAGAGAATGGATGGATTCTGAATGCAGATCGAAGCACACTACTTGCTCTCTTTTTTTGTTGTTTTGTTTTGTTTCTTCTTTCTTGTAGTTCCTCCCATTAGTTCTAATTCTTCTTTACATCATGACTAATGTGAAAATGAGTTTAATATGAATGTGTAAGTAGAGCTTATATCAGATTGCACACTGTCTTGGGGAGGGGGGAAGATAAGGTGGGGCAGAAAACTTCAAAAATGGAAATCTTATGGAAGTGAATGTGAAAACTAGAAAGAAAGAAATTAATTATATTTTTAAAAGGTGGCTTACGAATAACACTAGTCACAGAATCCTAAAACCCTAAATCTGGAAGGTACCTTAGAGTGAGCAAATCCAGGAGAACAGTAATGACCACCATGGCATGCATACAGCACTTCTGCACAGGTTATCTCACTCTATCACCACAGTAACCCTGTGAGGTAGCTGCTATCATTGTCCCCGCTTTACAGACGTGTGACTTGACCATGGTCACACTGCTAGGAAGGGAGTGTCTGAGGTAAGATTCAAACTCTAGTTTTCCTGACTCTAAGTTTACACTCCACCCATTGCACCACCTAAGAACAAAAGGTTCTTTACCTGGAATCCAAGACTGTTTTTTTTTCCTGGATAACTGTATTTCAGTATGGTTGGTTTTCTTTGTGATCCTACATATTTTATTTTGTGAGTCTAGAAAGGGGTCCATAGGTTTTCCCAGGGTGCCAAAGGGTCCAGGACACACAAAAAGTTGACACCTGCTCAACACCTTCATTTTGCAAAATGAGAGATGGAGCATCCTCCAGATGATGGGACTTACCTTCATGTTGCACAGCTGTACAGGGCAGAGGCAAGATTCTAAGCCAGGTGTAGCATTCATCACATGATGCCAAGCTGCTGTCCTAAGCCTTTACTTAGGAACAAGCTCTATCATTCATTAGCCTCGTTAGCTGGACTACACAGGGGTGCATCCAGGTCCTGCATGGGCCAGTTGGCTTTGCTCTGCTTTAGAGGCCACAGTCTGAAGGCCTAACCCTAAGGGTAGCCATCATCAGACCAGCTCCACCCTTCAGCCTGGTAGCAGCCACGGATGCTGGGTGAACATCCATCCCAACCACTGGAAAATCAACTCATAGAACCATAGGACAGCAGAGCTAAAAGGAACCACTGAACACAGAGCTGGAGTGGTCCTTAGAGACCATTTGGTACAATCCCCTCATTTGACAAATGAAGCAGCTGAGGACCCAGAGGCAAAATGGAAGCAGCATGGCCTATAAAAGCCAGGTAGTAGAGTAGAAAGAACGCAGATTTCAATTCCTCGTTTTGTCATTAATCCAGCTGGGTGGCCTTAAGCCAGTCACTTTTCTCTGTGTGCCTCAGTTTCCCCTCTACCAAATCAGGGGGTTGGACTAGGTGATCTTGCAACCTGCAGGAGCAATGCAGCCCTCAAAACTCCCAAGTGCATGCTCACTTAAAGTGCAACTGGGAAATGTTTTGACAAAATAAATATAAATACAGTATAGCGTAGATAATGTTAATTTGTGGTCTTCCAAGTCAGTATGGGGCCCAATGGGATCCTTTTCTATCTGTTTAATCCCACTATCTTAGAGATCCCCTTGTAGCTTTGATTTTATGACTCATCCAAGGTCTGCTAGGGCTAGAGCCCAGGCCTTCCCCTCACTACCCAGCATGCAAAAAGTTACACATATAACAAATCAAAAAACCCATGTTATTCCTTTTCCTTCTGCTCAACAAACACATAAGCAATGTCTAGTGGTCCAGCTAAAGTCCTTTCCAGTCTAAACATTCTGTGGTTATTGTAACAAATTTAAACAAAAAAGCAATTTACAAACCTGAAAGCCATCTATGAATGTAAGTTATTATTCTGCAGAGTGGAAGGAGTGTAGTGTCAGAGTCAGAGACTGGATTTGATCCTTAGCTCTGGCGTTTAGCAGTTGGGTGGCACTGGAGAGAATCACAAAAGAAGGAAGGGGACTCAGAGAGTCTCTAATGCAATCCAAGGCCTGAAGCCTCTGAAAGCCTCTGTTTCCTCATCCTTAAAACTTGTCTAACAACATTAAGGTCTTGGAAACCCGAACACATTCTAGAAATGTGAGGCATTATTATTAAAGTGCTTTGCAAAGCTTAAATGTTTTTATAAGTAATCAAACTCAGTATATTGAAACTCACAATTTGGAAAAGTATAAACCAAAAACATGCATGTTTAGCATTTACCTGACCCCTCGACGGTTTACCCTTTCCTGTTCTTGGTCTTGTCCATGATGATTTGACTTCCCTTATCACTACCACCACAAGTCTGGTTAACAAACTCACTTGAGTAGCAGCATAAGACTGACTTCTCCAACCTGGACAGGCTATAAATAGCAGCCTGAGAGGTGATTTCAGTCTCACCTCTGCCATTTTCTGCTTGTTTGCCTAACTTAGAGAGTCTTTTTTTTACATATGAATTTAGATTAAAGCTACTATACAGCTTTTTTGAGACTGCCAAAGTGATCGTTTACCCCTCAAAAAGCATAAAGCATCTGGAGTGCATCTGGACTGCCAGGACGCCCAGTACAGCATAATAGGGAATTTCATTTAAACTCTGCTCTTACCTAAGAGTTTTCAACTGATAATCCCATGGAAAGGCACCTTCAGTTTTGAAGTCAATAGCAGAATAAGACAGAAGTCAATGGAGGGTATAAGATTCAGTCCGTGAAATTTCACTTTGCAAACAACTTTTCAAGGAAGTCCTTTCACATTGGGATTCTTCAAATATTTATGAGACCTCTACAGTGTGTTAGACAGCTTGGCTTTTTGTCAAGGTGGAAGTGGCTGCCCTAATGGGACCCAGGACCACTTCCTGTGATGTAAGTTGAGTATCTGGAAGCCTTTTTCCATAAGCCTCTCCCAGAACATAGTTAACTTCTCCCTTGATGCTTCCTTTGTCCTCTTTAGCCCTATGCTTTCATGCTGATTAACAACAAATGAACTGTAGGCCTTTCCCATAATGCCTTCAGAGAATAATTGATGTAATAATGTTCTTTCACAAGCTTGGGGTAGAGGTAAGAGCTCAAGAATACAAGAGGGGGACCAGGGGTGTCTAGGAAAACAATGGGGAAGGATCTGAGGATCGAGTTAGGGATGGAATATGACATAATTTCTGTCAGGGTCCAGGTCCAGAGACAACACAATGGTCTAAGGCAAAGATTGGTAGCTTGTAGGAATGCATGGTTTCCATTCTTGAGAGTATCAGCTCTCTGATATCTCTTCATTGGTGGTTTATACTTGGGTGACACAGAGAGCGCCCTGACTGGTGTGCATAGGACCAAAAATGGACTTTCTTTTAAAGCTCTACCATCTGTCCCCATCCTATGTAGACAGTTGCTAGGGCCACTCTAGCCCCTACTCCTTAATCTGTTTCGCTCTTGTGTCTTCAACCTCTAATTTGCTTCGTGGTCTTGTTAGCCATCCCTAATCAGAATCTCTTCCAGGGTTTATCCTTGGTACAAACAAAATATGGCATCCAGCCTTTGTTCCCCTGGGGTACCCACTGTCCCTCTTTTCTCTCCACCCATTTCTTGAGCTTTCCAAAGGCTTGGTTCCTCCACTTTGTCACTTAGCCCCCTGGAAAATTTAAAAAATGCCTAAGGGGACCACTAAATGACGAAAGCCAGAAGGTGTTGTTCAAGGGGGCTCAGAGAGGGAGTGCCTCTTGATGAGGTGACGACCTCCTTTTCTTCAGCGCTACAGAAGCTTGGGTTTTAAAAGTTAGTTCCAAGACCTCTCTCTCTGGTTTATCCAAAACGATCTCTCCCTTTCAGGATAAAGGAATGTTTGCCTACTTATTTTAATGTCACACTACATTTTGGGGGAGGGGGCTATAATGATGAAGATTGAAATGACAATGCTTAATAGAATCTGGATTTTTGGACCCCTTGCAATAATTTCCCCAGTGGTCTAGCACCCACAACTTGGGAACCATTGGTCTAATAGACTTTTTTTTTTCCCTAAGGGATCAGTGTTTCTCATTCAAGGGAAATGGAAATGAGTCTGGCCAGGATCTTATTCCCCCTAACCCTGGGCCTTAAGAGTTAGGGATAGAGAATAGGGAGAGCAGACAAAACATTAAATCGTGGGATCAGGATATCTAGATTTCCCTCTCAGTCATATCTTTCAGGCTTTGTCTGGAGGTTCAAATAAAACTTAATCGACCTCCGCCAAACAACTACAGTTTTTCTCCATCAGCCTTCCTTCTTATCAAAATCTGTTTACTCTCAGAAAAAAACACTGATAAATCCACTCCCCTGAGGTGCAAATGACTAATAGGGCTTAATCATATCTCACTTTTCACTAGCACGTCTAAAGCTTGGTAAGAATTTTCCTCCCAAGATCCCTGGGAAGTGAGAGCTTGCTGTTATTACAATTCTCACTTCCTTTCGGAGACAGCAACGATCTAGAGGGTGCAAGGTTGTTGCTACACAGCCAGTAAGTGTCAAAGCTAGAATCTGAACCCAGATCTGTTCCTGACTCCCAAATCCAGCACTCCACAGTCCTGTGCCACTCAACAACACACATTCATAGAGCAGTCTTTAGCATTGCAGGTTACTTTATCAAATAAGATAATATTTGTCCAAAGGATGTAGCATAGTGCCTAGCACATAATAGGTGCTATTTAAATACATCCTTTCCTTTCTCCTTCATATATTTTTCTATTTTACTATTTATTTATTCATTCATTCATTTATTTGTTTATTCTTTACTTCCTTTTTCCCCTTTATATATTTATTTATTTTGAGCCTCAGCCTCCCTATATCACCCTGCTAGAAGCATAGCAACTTGTTCCCCTTTCTTATAGGCAAAGAGGATTTGACCTATTCTGATTCTGACCTCCAGTTCACCCCCTCCTTAGGCAACCTAGTGGCCCCTGCTCCCAGGGCCCGCCATAGTGGTACCAGACATAGTATGAGCCCCTCTTGAAGGGAGCCCACTGCAGCTCAGAATTCCCAAGCTCACCAGTTTCAGCCTCTTCAAGAGCAGGGATTACAAGCATGCACTCCCATGTCATACATGTGTGTGTATATATATGCATATGTACACACATATACGTATATACACATACATATACATTTACATATATTTACACATATATGATGATATGTACATCATGTAAATGCATATGTGTGTATATGTATATGTATACATGTATATGTGTAGGTGTGTGTGTGTGTGTGTGTGTACATATACACTTATTTGCTCCTCATCTTCAAGGGAAGCAGTACAAGAATCATCTCCACATTTCAGATGAGGAAGAAGAGGCCAAGATAAGCAGACTACTTTACCTAATCCACAGTCACACAACCGATAAGCCTTAGAGCCCAGTGGAGAATCGCATTTCCGTGACACTCAAGTCCTCTCCATCCTTCTTTCCTTTACACTTTATGGAGCCGGCTGAATGAGTTCCCCTGAAAGATCCCCTCCTGCTCAAGGTCCTAATCTTCCCTTCAGACTAGCTGTGGGCCAGTGACTTCCTCTGTGCTCCCTTGAGTGGAGAAACATTGATCCCCTCATCTGAAAAAATCCCTTAGACAAGTGGTTCCTATCCTGTGGGTGTAGGACCAGTGGGAGATTTATTGTAAGGAGTCCAAAAATCCAAATGTCTATCAAGCATTCTCATTTTGATCTTCATCTAGTTCCAAAAAAGTTCAGTACATAATAAGTGAACAAGCATGGCTAGGTGACCAAGTGGCCAAGTGGACAGAGCACTGGGCCCGAACTCAGGAAGACATGAGCTCAAATCTGATCTCAAATGCCTACTTTATTAGACACTTATTCCCAATCTCCAGCTTAGGCTGACAGCCAGGCCTTATTCCTTTTCTAGGTGCGTGACTCTGGGCAAGTCACTTAACCTATACCTGCCTCAGTTTCTTCAACTGTAAAGTGGGCATGCTAATAATACCTGCCTCAAAGGGTTGTTCTAAGGATCAAATGAGATGATGTTTGTAATGCATTAGCACCGTGCCTGGAGCATAGTAGACGCTTAATAAACACTTGTTCCTTTCCCCTTCCTGTCCAGATAACAGTATGACCCATAAAACTCGAGGGTCACCCAGAGAGCAGTAGAGGAGCATATAATGGGGGAGGGGGGAGTAGGCTTCTATACTTGTCAACCATGAATTCCTTAAGACAATAGAATCATAAATGTAGGGCTGGAAGAGATCTTAGAAACCATCTATCATTCCCCCATTGTATATGTTAGGAAACCGAGGTTATGTGACTTGCCCGGGGTCACGCAGCTAGTAAAGAACAATGAGGGGTGTCAAACTCAGGTCCTCTGACGCCAGAGCCATTACTCTCTCTGGCACACCAGCTTTGGGGTTTAAACTAAGGATGTCATCAGCAAGATGAATGAATGGATGAATGAAATATTTATTGAGTTATGCACAAAGCATCGTACTAAGTACTGGGCATAGAAGTAAAAAGGAAGTCAGGTCCTGCTCTCAGGGAGCTCATATTCTAATGGGGGACACGTGAAAAGTCTCAGCTGCAAGTCCAATGGAAAACTCCCATGGTCCTGAGGGGGCAGCAGTCCAATAGATGGTAATGGTTCCTCTCTCTAATATGATTTAAATTGATGAAATTACATCAGTTTCTAATGTTGAACCATTTGAGAGTTCGAAGGACTTTAGTGGCAAGAGATTTCTTGTAAGTGTGTAGGTGGTGCTGGTGTTGTTGTTAATAATAATAATAAAGCGAAAGTTCATTTAAAAGCATTACTCAATTCAGAGTTGCTTTTTACCATTACATAGTTTCTCAATCAACACATGCCAGTAGAATAACTGGATATCTGAGAAATTTTTGTCATTAAAAAAGGGACCCTCAGACTCGAACAGACTGGGATCCGGAGCACCAGAGAGAGTTTTTGTTTATGTACCCAGTGAGGGCCTTCACTCCCACTCTAGGCAGCCAAGTACAGCCCAAACACTTAAATAGAGTGTGACAGTCTATTGGCTTTGAGAGCCCTGGAAGTTTCTGTGCGGGTGCTCACACACACACACACACACTTCTTTTTAAAGAAACTGAAGGCAGATGCAGTCACAGGCGCCGTGACATCACTCAGTGGTTTCTCGGGGTGGCGCTTGTAGACCACAACTTCCTGTTGTGTGCTAATTTGGATCTGTACCGAGGAGGAGCAAGAAAAGCATGTTCCTTCTAATACAAAACTATGATAGCTTGGCATAAATTGTTACCCTTTCTGAGATTTTCCAACTGCTTCTCTCCTTACAGGAGCAGTAGAGCAGAGGCCTACCCCAGGCTAAAAGAATGAAAATATGGGACTTAAGTTATCCTGTCTGAAAGGTAAGGCCTGGACACACCTTCTTGTTTCCATGGAGGTCGTTGGAATGAAGGACTGGGGCCCAGAGACACAGTTGGCTCAACTGAAAGCCTGAGCTATGTTTTGAGGCTGTTTCCAGTGATCTTGAGTGTAAATTTCCTGTCCCTGGTGCAGACTCCACACTTGGCATGCCCCCTGTTCCCTGCCTCTTCACACTTAGGGCCATCCCTAAGTAACGTCTTGTAGGAGATAGGCCATGATGTGTTAACAGGGAGGCGTTCTTCTTATCAGTGAAGAATACTTTTTTCTTTATTAACCAAAGTCATAAGGATGAAGGCCATGGGCTCTTTGGGAAGAGGTGGGCTATGTGCCTGACATGGTGTTGATAATTCTGTGGGCTTCCCTCTTCACCCCAAAGTGATCTGTATACATGTGACACTCTGACCTCCCCCACGGAGGCGGCAGGCAGATGTACAGTTCCAGCCAAGGCTGACTGGAGACCTCATGTCCAGGGAGAGAAGGAAGAACAAAATTATCCCAAGAAATGGATACATCAGAGTATACGGGGACAGTAATAATTCTGATTTCTAGTATGCTTTAAGGTTTACAAAGTTTTTTTTCATAAACAAGCAACTAACCAATAAGCCCTTATAAAGTGCCTAGTCTTAAAGTAATTAAGTGGCTCCATAGGTAGAAAGTCAGGGAGACCTGAGTTCAAATCCAGCCTCAGACTCTTCCCAGCTGTGTGACCTGGGCAAGTCTTTTCATCGGTCTGCCTCAGTTTCTCATCTGTAAAATGGAGATAAGAAATAGTATTTTATCTTCCAGAGTTGTTATGTGGATAAGATGAGCATTTTGTAAATGTTAGAGCCTTTATAAATTACTCTAGGCACAATGCTAGGCCCTGGAGGTACAAGATGAAAGTGCAAGCAGTCCGTGCCCTCAAGGGGGTGACAGTCTCTGTAGGGAGGCACCATGTATCTATATAGGGTTGTACAAAATGGTGATGGTTTCAGTCGTGTCTGACTCTCCATGACCCCATTTGGGGTTTTCTTGGCAAAGACACTGGAGTGGTTTTCCATTTCCTTCTCCAGTTCATTTTACAGATGAGGGAACTGAGGCAAACAGGGTGAAGTGACTTGCCCAAGGTCACATAGCTAGTAAGTGTCTGAGGCCAGATTTGAACTCAGGAAGAGGAGTCTTCCTGACTCCAGGCCTAGTGCTCTATCCACTGCAGTATGCTCAAGGTGATTTGGAGAGGGGGTATTCTGGCAGCTGGATGGATCCAGAATCCAGTTCCATGTGGAAGGCGGCTCTTAAGCTGAGTCATAAAGGAAAGGAGAGGCTCTATAAGAAGTGGAGGTGAGGAAGGAATTCGTTCCAAGTATGGGTAGGGGGTCACCCAGTGCAAAGATTGCTTGGAGATAGATTGAAAAGAAGAGGAAGAAAGGGAAGTTATGCATAACAAGGCTTGAAAGGTACCTTGGGACCAGGCTGTGAGTGGCTTCGAATGCCAAACAGAGGAGTTTATGTTTAATCCTAAAGGTAATCAAGGTAATTGGGAGCCCCTGAAGGTTATTGAGTAGGGGAGTACCATGGTCATCTTCCCAGATCTATCTGAGTATGGGACAGAAACGTTCCTTCGGTTATACTCTCAGCCTGAGGCTAAAGCCAAAAGCAAGAGCAGGCTATGTTTATATCCTCCCTGGTTACAAAGAGGTTTACATCCATTCTCCTATTGGATCTTCACAGCAGTTGTGTGAGGAAGGACGCTGCTGTCCAATATTCCAACAATATCGAAATCTCAAGATGCTATCGTCCCCATTTCCCAGGTGGGAAGACCGAGGCTCAGGTGACGTGACTCTCGGCTCTTCAGAAAAGGAATGAACTAGAATAGAAGTGGAAATGCTCAGGAATAAGGGCCGGCACATGAGGATATGGACTGATATGTGGAGCACTGGGCTTAGCGTCAGAAGATCTGGGTTCAAATCATGCCTCTATCATCTCAGCTATGTAACGTGGAGCTGTTTAGTGAGGGGAGTTAAGACCCGCACTTCCTCCCTCACGAGGGTTGCGAGGATCATAGGAAAGGATGGGAGGTAAAGTGCTTTGTAAACCCTAAAGTACAATTTTTTGCATGAGCCATCGCTTTCGTTATTATGAAAAAGAGGCCCCGTCTCACCTCCCCAGACTTCCTGACCTCCGAGGCACTTATTGTCACCCTCACAAATGTAAGAACTGAGAGGAGGCGTTGACCCCTCTAGCTGTGGTGAGGGATAAGCGTGCAAGGGAAGGGAACAGAGAGACCTGTGTGGAGTGGGGGAGGGAAGAGAAGCTTTTCAAACATTTGCCAGGATTTCTTTGGAGCCCTCAGCCCCTGGGATGAGGGCTAAGTGCTGGGAGTGGCGCAGGAGTGGGGGAATGAGGCCTACCACAGGCCAAAGCAGGAAGGGCAGACAAGCTTTCCACATGCATTTTTTATCGCTTCCCATCCCCTAGACCTCCTCACTTAGGTCCTATTATCCGCTGGCTCTGGGGGCCAGGGATGGAGAAGTTAGGAGGGCCTGGGATCAGGGAGAAGGAGAAACTAGACTAGGTTTCTTCTATTTCTTTTAGTCTCTCGAGTCTCCACAGGGTGCTCTAACAACTTCTAATACAACCTACCTCTTTTTATGCAAAAAGAGCTATGCAGGCTGTCCCAAAGATCTTAGTGCGGTTTTAATCCATTAAAGTTTTGGGGACACACTGTATAAAGTCCCCTAAGGTTTGCACTTTACATACATTATCTCATCTGATCCTCACCACCTTTGAGGGAACTGTTATTGTGGTCACCATTTTAAAGAAGAGGAAACTAAGGTAGAGAGCCCAGGGTCACATAGCTAATTAGTGTCTGAGGCAGGATTTGAACTCAAGTCTGCCTGACTCCAAATCCAACAGTCCAGCCACTGCATCACCGGGCTGTATGTGTGACCTTGAATAAGTTAACACTTCCGTGAGCCTCAGTTTACTCATCTGTAAAATGGGGATGATAAAAATTTGTACCAAGAAGCAGCCAGTATACTGTTTAGATCCAGGGAGTCCTGGGTTCCAGCCTAGCCTTTGACACATAGCAGCTGTGTGACCTTGGGCAAGTCATTTAACCTTAGTGCTGCAGGCTGTAAGGGCAAACAAAGTGGGACTTTTTACCATTTTTTTTTCTTTTGAAGTGCTTCTCAGCACTAAGGCAATCAAGTGCCTTTGATTGAGTCTTGCCTTTGTTTGTAGGAAGGCCCACACCTTTTTGCTAACTAGGTCACAAGAGATGTGAAACCCTCAAGAGGTGTGAAGCTCTCTGACCCTGAAGAAGTGTATGTATACTCTGAGGTTAGCATTTTGTTTGGGGCTCACTCATTGGAAGAGTATCATGTGAAGACTCTGGGTAAACCATTAAAGAGCCCCCCTCCCCCAGCTTTGAAAACCCAGATGTTGGTGCTTCTCTCTCTGGTAACTATGTATGTATAGCTTTGGTTAGACAGCTAGAAGCCTGTCTGTTGATTTGTGTTATTTCCTCTGTTTATATTTTCTCTGTTTGTAATTTCTGTTTGTATTTGCTCTGAAGTTCAGGGTGCTAACTTTTTTCCCTGAACTAAGTAAATGATATATGTATGTTTAATTAAAGTGAGATTGTAAACCCCTTAAAGTTGTTTTCCTTAGAAAAACAAATCAAAGAACCTGTGCTAGCAGCCCTCCTGTGTGCTGGTGTTATTGGCCTTACACAGCCACAGTAGCAGCAAGTAGCATTGTTTTTACACAGGCACCTAAGACTAAGTTTCAAAGCAGATGCTACCCACTAGTACAGGATGTTTCCTCATTGTAAGTTCCTTACACCATCAAAGTTATTGTGCTGATCTAAAAAACAAAACAAAACTAAAACATTCCTATTTCCTGTCTCACAGTATTGTACAAAATGTATCATATAAACCTTAAGGTGTTACAGAAATATGAGCTATTATTATTATGCCTAATAGTGAAGAGAAGCACCATTTCCATTCTGCCAACATTTATTGAGCCGTACTATGTGCAAAAGGAGAACTCTGGAGCATGGCACGGTGGGAAGACAGCTAGGCTAGAGACCAGGAAGACCAGGGTCCTTCCTCTGACACATAAACATTGGATGACCCTGGGCAAGCATTCTAGGCAGCTCTCCAGGACCATGTTGCAGAGAAGGTGCCAGCCTGCTTTGGGAGAGGGACTGTCCTCACCCAGAAGTTCCTCCTCTTCCCATGAGATCACCGACCCTGTCCTTCTGTAAAGAGGCCGGTGCTAGATGCTGGAAGGGATACAAAGCTGATACAAGACATAGCTCCTGCCCTGATAAACCTTACAATCCAGCAGTGGGATAAGAAAAAAAGATCATTACAAAATGCATTATACATAAAGTGCATTAAAATAATGTGTGAAATTCAAAGGTTAAGCTGATTACCTAGCAGGGTAAAGTCAAGGGAGGCTTCATAGAGGAGGGAGTGAGAAGGCATTTGAATTGGGCTTCAAAGGATGGATGGGGAAAGGCGAGGGAAAGGAAGGAAGGTTATTCCAGGCAGAGGAAACAGCATGGGCAAAGGCTAGGAGGTGGAAAGCACAGGATATGTTTGGGGACAAAAAAGGGTATAGGGTATATGGTGCATAGTAACATGAGATCAAGCAGAGACTTTTTCATAGAGAATTAATAATTCTGGTAATGGATGTCTTTTGTTTGTCTCAAAGCCCATACTTAGAGATATTTTCAAGTAATGAGTCTGGGGTGGATTTTATTTAATCTCTTTGTGGGAAGGGCTGGGAATAGAGAAGTCTTGTTTTGCTTCCATAGCCCTAGTCAAGACCACACAAAGCCAAGCTGACCCAGCCCCTCCAGCTTCTTCCATGGCCTATGGGGTACACACAGGAAGGAACACAGTTTGGAAAATTAAAAGCTAACTTCCCGAGGCCAACAAGGCCTGTGTGTCTCCCCTGCCTCACTCTGGGGAGCTCAGCAAGTGCCTGACTTGGTGTGGTCCCTCTTAGCTTCGAGCCACTTGGGTCCTCTCTGCGGGGCCTGCCCCATTGGCATGCTCCCAGCTTTCCAGAATGATCCTTTCAGGTTCTGGTAAGAATCAGTTGAGAAAATAAATTTGGAAAAACAAAGAATCTGCAATAAATTGCACATGCCCCGCCCCCAAAAAAACCTACATCATTCTGACTCAGAGACTGGACTCTGGTTTCTAGAGAAAGGCAGCTTCTTATGCTACAAACAGCCCTGGAGGTGGAGTGAAGTTAAAAAACTTGGATTTTAAAATCTCCCCGGCCACTCACCTTAGGCAAAGAACTTGTCCCAGATGGCCAGAGTTTCTACCTTTGTAAAACAAGAAGATTGGATTAGATGATCTGTAAAGAACCTTCTGCCACTAAATTCATAGGATCTTTGAATCATTTAGGAAAAAAGATTTGCTAAGGAAATTAATGGGATAAGATGACTTTTGAGTGTTTCTCAAATACCACCAATCTTGGTATGCTAATTACAAACCATTCTTTTTTAGTCTTTAAAGTAGGTCCCTTAAGGACCAGACAAAAATGAGTGTTTGGTGGCAGCAATAACAAATCACAAATTAAATAAGCTGATCTTTTATGTCTTTAGGCCCTTCTCTCATGCTTTCTCCATTCACCCCCTTACACAATCTGCTGGCTTACCATTCCAATCCACTGTGCCATCTCTGAGACTTTAAGAGGGTCTCATAAAAGAACTAAAACAGCTATTTAATGTGGATTAAACATTGGCCTTTATTGGATGCATTTTAATGTACGCAAAGAAGGCTATGCCACTTGACTTAAGCTGTCCAGGGATGGACTTCTCCTTATGAGGAGGGAAGGAGGACACAAGGGTTAGAGCTGCCTCTAGACAGGGCAGCAGCCGTCACCTTCAAAGCATAAGGGAGGTGAAGAAGAGGCGCAACCAGAGATATCACCAGAGCTACAGGCGAGGTGACCTTTAAAGATTGTGGCAGGAGGAAGGAGGCCATGGTGGTCCCATGAGATGCTGCCTCATGGATCTGGAGTAAACCAAGCTCCCATCATTCCTGCCATGTTTGATGGATGGAGTCCCTGGACCTGGCATCATTCCAAGCATCAAGATAACTCAAGGATGGTGATGAGAGCCAGGGGTCCTCTAGCCAGAAAAGGGGACTTACTTAAAGTCATTTGTTCAGTTTCTCTCCTGTGATATCACAGGCTTAGAAGGGCCTATTAGCAAAGTTTTATGGGAAAAGTTTCTTAGCATAGAAGGCTCCAGAAAATGATGGGGATGCCAAGCAGAATAAAGAGGTATGTCTAGAGCACAGTCAACCTGTGGAGAGAAAGGCTAGGCCCATAACGCCTGAGATGTTCTGGTCTACCACTGCATACCCTTGGGCTGGTTTATTACGCCTCAAGACAGTCATTCACAGTATAGCCAGACATGTTGGCCCTCTTTGACCATAATGTAGAACACTAATAATATTGGAGGCAAATCTCCCAACCAGGAAAAGTCTCCCACCTTTTAAACATATTCTTAGGAGAGTAGGTTTCATGGCTATTGTAATAGCCCTCTTTAATTGCTATGGAGACACATGGAAAGAAATTAAAGTTAGAAAAGAACTTTTACATACATTATATCATTTAATTCTCTCAACAGTCCAGTGAGAGAGGCATTTTATAAATGAGAAAATTGAGGCATAGAGAAATTAAGTGATTGGCCCATATTAACAAAGATAGGAAATGTCCGAGCAGAACTGAGATCAGGTAGATGCTGCTGCTGAGTCTGAGGAGCATAAAGAGTCAGAGTGAGGGGAGACCTCAGCTTGCAGGACCGTAGGACCATAGGACCCTTGGAGGCCACTGAGTTCACACTCCTCACTTTAGAGATGAGCAAACAGGGGCCCCATCCAGGTCAAGTGACTCAGGTCCCACAAACAGTAGCTGACAGAACTAGAAACCCACCATTATCATCTCTGTCCATGGGACACTCGGGCCCATTGGTACTCGTGTGCCCACTGTGGGAGATGGTAATGGTGAGGTATGAAGGGCCAAGCCATAGGGAACCAGCCTCATGAGTCTTAAACAAGATGCTTTGCCTGTGTTCCCTGCCACCATCTTGTACAGCTTCCATAGCATCTAGGCCAAGCATCCACACACCAGAGCTCATGAACAAGCCACTGGCACTGCTCCATCTATTCTCAAAAGCTCCCTGTTGCCCCTGCTGAACCTTCTAAGGCATTAGGATGGGGTCCTCAATCATGCTGCTAGTTATCCTACTCAAGGACCAAGACACAGTCTGTTTTCTTATGTTTTGATTGATGCCCTTTGTCATTTCATCACATTCATTTCCACATCTATCTCTCCCCTCCTTCCTTATCCAGTGAGCCATCTCTTATAAAAGAGGAAGAAAAATGGAAATACATCAATTCAGCAAAAGCAACCGATATATCAACTATGTTTGACAGCATATGCAGTATTCCATATCCATAGTCCCCCACTTCTACAGTGAAAAAAAAGGAGATACATTTCCTAACTCTCTCCATGGCCAAGCTTGGTCATGATAATTATAAATCTCCCAGGTTTGCTGTTCTTTCCATTTACATTGCTATAGTCTTGTGGATATCACTTATTAGTTTTGTTTATCCCACAGTGCCGCAGTCCATAGAAATCTTCCCATGTTTCTCTGAATTGTTCATTCATTGTTAGTCAGTCAACAAGCATATGTTAAACATTTACTATGTGACGGGTACTAGGTTAACTGCTGGAGATGCAAAGAAAGGAAAAAATACAGTCCTCGTCCTTGAGGAGCTCATATTTTAATGGGGGAGACAACAAGCAAACAACTATACATGTGTATATGTTGTGTGTACACCCTTACATGTATATATACATATATAGATATATGTGCTTACACATAGATCTGTTGGCAAGCCTTGTTTCTATAATATTTCTTGTGTATGTCCCCTTGTGTGCATATGTATCTATAGGTGTGTATACATACAAATATACATGTGTGTATGTGTATGTATACATATATACATATAAATGAGAGGTGAGCTCAGATGAAGGCACTAGTATGGGTCAGGGAATCTCACCTTGCACAGGTGGGATCTGAGCTAAGTCTTAAAGGAAGCCAGAAAAACCAAGAGGCAGAGTTTAGGAGGGAGAGCATTCCAGGCATGAAGGACAGCTAGTGAAAATACGTAAAGCTGGGGGATGGAGTGTCGTATGAGCGACAGCTAGAAGGCTGGTGCTACTCCAATACATAGTCAATAGAAGGGAATAAAATGTTGGAAGACTGGGAATATAGGAAGGGCCAGGTTGGGAAGGGCTTTAAAAGCCAAACAGAGGAATTTATATTTGATCACGAAGATAATAGGGAGCCACTGCAATTTAGCTAGTTGGGAGCGAGAGCGCCATGGTCAGATGTTTGCTTTGACAGCTGAGTGGGGGTGGTCTGGAGTGGGGAAGGATTTGATGCAGGAAGATCAACTAGAATATTATTGCAGTAGTCTAAGTGTGAGGTGATATGGCTTTTACCAGAGGGGTGGCTGTGTAAATAAAGACAAGGAGACATATGCGAGAGATATCATGAAGGTAGAAATAAGATTTCCCAACAGATTGAATATGTGGGTTGAGTACAAGTGAGGAGTTAAGGATGACACCAACATTGCAAGCCTGGGGTGATGGGAGGTATGGTGGTACTCTCAACCAAAATAAGAAAAGTTGGGAAGTGGAGACAGTTTAGGGGGAAAGATAATGAGTTAAGTTTTGGATATGTTGAGTTTGAGATGCCTGTGAGAGATGTCATTCAAGATGTCACACAGAGAGTTGGAAATGAGAGATGGCAATCAGAAGAGAGACAAACCTGCCAGGCATTAGCATAGAGATGAGGATTGAATCCATGGGAGCTGATGAGATCACCAAGTGAGATGATATAGAGGAAGAGAAGAGGGCCCTTGGGGAGACCCCCATGGTTAGCAGTCATGACCTTGATGAAGATCTTTTGAAGGAGACTGAGAAGGGTTGGTCAGAAAGCTAAAAGGAGAACCATTAGGAGAGAGTGGTGTCTTGAAAACATAGCGAGAAGAAAGTATCCATGAGGAAAGGTGATGGACAATGTCAAAGGCTAGAGAGAGATCAAGAAGGATGAGGACTGGGAAAGGGCCACTGGATTTGGCCATTGAGAGATCATTGGCAACTTTGGAGAGAGCTTTTGTTGGATGATAAGATCAGAAGCCAGAGGTTTAGAAGAGAGAGAAGTAGGGGTATCAAATGTATGACCTCCTCAAGGAGTTTAGCATGAAACTGGAGAAAGATATAGGATGATAGCTAGCAATAATGTATGGATCATATGAGAGTTTTTAAAGACGAGGAAGACATGAACATGATTGTAGGCAACAGGGAAGCAGCCAGGAGACAAGGAGGGATTGAACATTAGCCAGAGAGTGGGGATGACAAAAGGAAAAATCTGCTAGAGGAGGTGCCTTGGAATGGGATCAAGAGTGTATGTAGAGTTTGCCTTGGCAATGAGAAGGACCACCTCTTCAAGAGACAGGAGTGAAGAAGACAATGGTTGGGGGAGACTTCTGAGTGGTGTTAGAGGAGGAAGATAGAAGAGGGAGCTCTTGTTGAACGTCCTCAGTTTTTTTCAGTGAAATATGAAGCAAAGTTCTCAGCTGAGAAGGTGAGGATGGGAGAAGGGTAGCGTGAGAGACTCAGGAAGGAATACCAAACCAAGGTCTGGAATAGTCTTCACGGTAAGTGGGATAGTGAACTGTTCGGAGACTTGCGAAAGGATTGTCTTGCTGGTGGTGGTGCTTGTTGAGATTCTATAATATAAATTTGCAGGGGACCTCACTGGCATGATTTCATGATGTTCTCCAGCCCTGTTCAGCAGTAAGTGAATAGCATCGGAGGCATCTGATAGTTGGTATAATCCAAGGCTGGAACTCAGCAGGGCTCCGCAATAGATTAAGGGGCAAGGAACTCAAATGTAGAGGATCCATTGTTTCTTACTCTGCATGAATATTCCACCAAGTTCATGTACCACAATTGCTTTAGCTGTCAATAGGTACCTACTCTGCTTCCAATTTTATGCTACCACAGAAGTGCTGCTGTGAATATTCTGGATCCAAGACACCCTCTCACTCTGATCTCATGCCCTCTCTCACTGTAGGGCCCGCTGGAGCCTCCCTGAGCACCTTTCCCTTCCCAAATGAACTGTTCCAATGCCCTTTTTTGATCAAAGAAAAACCTCAGGGCCTGAGAGAAGCTTAAGCAGCTTAACAATCACTGATGTGGTCTGACTGCTGCTTCTGCTTCCCAGGTCCCCAGCCCCATTTTGGCTACCAGCAGCCCCTCAGGGCAAGTGTTCCTAACTCAGCTTCCTCACTCTTCTTACACTTCAGTGCTAGCGCTAAGAAGGAATGAGTTTTTGCCCTGAGGCTTCGGTTTCTCTGCCCCATAAAGCTCTTGGTTGTGTGAACGATGCCAGGTGATGTAGAGCTTGTGACCAACCCTGGAAGCTATCCATGAGTGGCATGTGAACTCAGAGGTTCAGCATGGTTCAGCGGGCTGAGCAACAGACTCGAAAACCCAGAGCCAGGAGATCCTAAATTGGATTCAGCTGCTTACCAGCAACAATTTGCCTGTACGTAGTGTTGGGGGTGGGGTTGGAGGATGCATCATTTATTCAATGAACATTTATTAAATGCCCACTGTATACAGAGTAATGTAGTCTGCACTAGGGAGAGGTTCAAAGTCTTGCCAAGTCACAATCCTTTACCCTCATGGACAATAAAGCTCTTTTCTGGTAACCACCCTGTGAGGTATGTTATGTATTATTATCCTTATTTTACAGAAAAAGAAACCAAGAGTTAGAAAAGTCACATGGTTTGCCCACAACTGAGAGGTGTCAGAGTCAGGACATGAAACCCGCACAGGTCATCTGACTTTTAATCTGCATCGATTTACCTCTGACTTAACCTCTCCTTCCCCAATCTCTAAAAACAGGAAGTCAGAGTTTCTCTGTCTCAATAATAATGATCAGAAAGAATCGGGGGGGGGGGGGGGGGAAGTGAGTAAGAGGATAATAGTGTGAAATCAAGAGATGGGCATGCCACTGTTGGGCAGTCTAAATGTATCTACTTCCAACGGGGAGCAAGAGAGCAATGGTGCTGGTTAGTAGGGACATTCTCCCCGAGGTGGAGGAAGGGGGTCTTTGGACCAGTAAATTATGTAAATATAAACCTGAACCAGTCAGAGTGAAACTGAGGGGTAGATGGGGTGGGCGGCGTTTCCCCCTCGAGGTTGTTGAGTGCAGACACAAGGGAACCAGGGCTGCTGCGGAGATATGAGGAGGGGCTTCCTCCCTTTTCCCTGGGCATCCCCAGAAGCAGATACCGGACGGATGTGGGGAATAACTCAAGGGTTCTTAACCCGGGGAGTCACATGCTTATTTATTTGTTTTTTCTCCGTCCCCCAATGGGGAGATGTCTCCCCGACCCGACCCTAACGTGGGCTGCTTGAAGCCAGAACTGTCTTTGCCTTACTGTATATCTCTGGGTTTTAGCCCGGTGCCTCAAGCATAGTATTAGAATACTATAATATAGTATATAATAATCATAACACAACACAATATAATAATATAATATTTCATAATACAGTATATAATACTATGCTATAGTATGTAGTAAAATATTATAATATAATAATAAATGCTTGTTGACGGACTACTTCTATCTAATCGGCTTTCTTTGTAGTCCTCTGTAATTTGTATTTTGTTTTATCCAGTTGAAAGCCTTATTCTGAGAAGGGGTCTATAGATTTCACCAGACTGTCCAGGGGGCCCAGGAGATGGTATAAATGCTGAAGCTTTGTGAGGAAGACCTCTGACAATTCCCATAGCGATCAGCATCAGACTTTACAGCTTTCAACATGAGTCAGGAATGATGGGCATGATCCCATTTCTATTAATTAAAGAGGTGGGTAATGTGAAGCATTGTACCCATTTTACAGATGGGGAAATTGGGACTCAAAGAGGGAGTGATTCCTAGCTTGTCAGAGCTGGATGAAACCTGAGATATCATCGCAGGCCCCAGGTTCTACAGAGAGTCAATAGCAGCATTTATTAAACTCTTACTATGTGCCAGGCGCTGTATTAAGTGTTAATTATGCAAATAGAAAAAGCAAAGACAGTTCTTGCCCTCAGCTTCCAATCTAATGAGGAAAGACAACACACCAAAGAAAACTGAACAATAGAGAGGGGGAAGGGCGGGCGCCTGGTGGGGAAGTCCAAAAAATCCAGAATGAGTGCCGTGAGACGCTGGAGGCATAGAAAGGGGGGCTGCCCTGCATCATCTGAGTGGGAAGGAACTTTAGAGACAGGGGCATTGACCTGTACCCTCTCCGGAAACCTCTCTGCAATGTGCCCGCCAGGCAGTCCTCCAGCCTCTGCTCGAAGAGGACCTCCAAGGGAAGGGACCCCCGCTCCCTCCCAAGGCATTCTGGCCTTCTCTGGTACAGCTTTACCTGTTAGAAAGTCTTTCCTGACGTCAAGCCTAACACCGCATCCCTGCATTTTATACCCGTTGCTCCTTGTCCTGTCCTCTGATGCCAAGCATCCTTCTTCATGAGAACCCTTGGGGTTCTGGAAGACAGTCCTCCTGCCCTCCCCGAATCTTCTCTCCGCGCTAAGCATCTCCAGTTCTTTGAGCTAACTGTCATTTGTCATTTAATAGCTTTCCCCCATTACATGTAAAAACATTTTTGCTGTTTTCATTTTAATTTATACATATTTTAGTTTTAATTCATATATATTCATGGATATATATTTATATACCCATGCCTATATACGTATGTATTTATATATACTTACGGATACATGCATACATCATATATAAAGTATATGTGAGTATATGTATACACATTCACACATTTTTCTTTCCCCTGTCCTCTATATCAAAAACCAATAGAGAAGGGGGAGAGGGGAGCAGTTCAGCAAACGAACCAAGACATCAGCTGAGCTGGATCCATGGTGTTCCACACCATGGTCCCCTGCCTCTGCCAAAAAAAAAGGAACTTTTCAGTCTCTTCCACAGAGTCAGTCCTGCTTCTATCGTCCCATCTGTTCCATACTAAATTACAATTACGCAGCATTCAGTTCTGATTTTTTTGTACTTTCTATCTGCATTGTCGTCATTATCGGGGATGTTGTTTTCCTGGTTCTGCTTCCTTTATAATGCATCAGTTCATGTAAGCCCAATGGACAGGCATCTATTTTGTGTTCACTTCTTTGCTAACACAAAAAGTACTACTTTAAATAGTGTAATGTGTTTGGGACCTTTCTGTCTTTGACCTTCTTACCCTCAGACTTTTTCTACAAAAATTTTCTCTAGTCATGGTTCCCACATCCTATACTTATGAAGGTACTTCTTTTTTTAACCCAAGGATTAAACTTTCCATTTATCTCTATGAAATTTTATCTTGTGACATGGAAACAGATTTAGAGCTGGAAAGGAGATTTGTAAGATCTTTAAGCCCAACCTTCACATTGGGAAACTGAATCATAGAGAGGGTGAGAGGCTTACCCAGGGTCACACAGCTCATCAGTGTCCAAGGCTGGATTTTGAACTCAGGTCTTCCAGACTCCAAATCCAGCTTGGAGCTATACACTGTACCACCTAACCACCTGTGGCATTCCATTCGAAGCTTCCTTCTAACTTGGCACCAGTCCATTCATGACTGCTCTCTGGACCTAGTTCCAAATCCACTTATCTTATTGCCTTGCCTACATCCCCCCATCTTTTCCATACCAAAACAGCATCAGAGGGCTAAGCTAGAAGTAGAACTTGGGGCTTCTGACTCTCTAACCTGTGCTCTGCCCACTGTACCAACACCCACCACTTCAAGGTACATAGGACACATCTATTCATCCCCATTTTACAGAGGAAAAATTGAGGGGCCCACAGCTAATAGGCAAACTCAGATTTCCCACCTCCTAGTTAGTACTTGTTCTCCTGTATCCCACTGATTCCTCCTTTAGTGAAATAGCTGTTTCCCATCAAACTCACGACTTGGGAGAGGTGAAATCCTGTAGCTTTGTTTACTTTTCGGAATTCAAAAAAACAAGGGAACAGCATATCCTTCGCTGGTGCCAGGCCTAGCCCAGAACAGCAACTCAGCAGCCAGTGGAAAATTCCCATTAATGGTGAGCTCCAGAGTCTGCCCCACAATGCTGCTGGGCTGTTCCTCGCACTGGCCGGCGTGTCCCAAGCGGGTGTGCGGGTTCCATAGGTTTCCATCTGATCAAGCTTGTCAAAAGATTTTGTTCCTGGTTGGAACTCCAAGCTGAACCTAATAAGATGAAATGAAATAGGTATAAATAGAAAGTCTTACTCTTGGGTTCAGAAAATCAAGTTCACACACATTGTGATTGGGGTAGAGATGGGGAGTGGAGGAATAATAGTTAGATAGCAGCTTGTCTAAGAGACATGTGGGTCTCAATATAAGTCAGCAGAGTGATTTGTTGTTCAGCTGTGTCCAACTCTTCATGGGGTTTTCTTGGCAAAGATACTGGAGTGGTTTGCCATTTCCTTCTCCAGCTCATTTTACAGATGAGGAAACTGAGGCAAACAGGGTGATGTGACTTGCCCAGCGTCACACAGCTAGTAAGTGTCTGAGGCCAGATCTGAACTCAGGAAGATGAATCTTCTTGACTTGAGGCCTGGCACTCTACCCACTGCACCACCTAGCTGCCCCAACAGAGTAATAGGGAAGCAAAAAAAAAAAAAAGAAAAAAGAAAAAAAAAATCTAAGGCTAGAGTTAGGTTAGAGTTAAGTCTAGCCTACCTCCCTCATTTCATGGTTTGAGGACTAGAGAGGAGAAGGCGACTTACCCAAAGCAGTAATCAGTGCCTAAGTGGTCTTGGGTTAGAATGGAAGAAACAGAACCGCCCGATGGTTCTTGCTCCAGAGAAAATCACTTGGCTCGAAATACCTCCTTTCCCCTTAAATCCTCTTTAACTTGGTGACAGAATCTTTGATTCCTCTGGGAATAACTTAATGTGCTAATCCCCCTGGGAACGTGAGTACTGTACATTGAGATGCCTTCCCACCTGAGTGCACACTTTGATAAGGAAAGGACTTGGGCAAACACAGAAAGCTTTGGAACCCTGAAAAAGGTAGAAACTGAAGAAGAGAGAGACTAGAGAGACAGAGCGAGACGAGCAGAGACAGGAGACAGAGACAGAGACAGCAGAGAGAGACAGAGAGAGAGAGAGAGGACAGAGACAGAGACAGAGAGAGAGCAGGAGACAGAGAGAGCGAGACAGAGAGAGAGAGAGAGACAGAGAGAGACAGAGAGAAGAGACGAGAGAGGGACAGAGAGAGAGAGACAGAGACGAGAGAGGAGCCAGAGACAGTGAGACAGAGAGAGACAGAGACAGAGAGAAGAGAGAGAAGAGACAGAGATAGAGAAACAAAGAGACAGAGACAGCAGAGACAGAGAGACAGAGACAGAGAGAGAGAGAGAGACAGAGACAGAGACAAAGAGAGAGACAGAGACAGAGAGAGAGAGACAGACACAGAGACAGAGAGACAGAGAGAGAGAGGAGGAGAGGAGAGGAGGGGAGAAAAGAGGAGAAGAGAGGAGAGGAGAGACAGACAGAGAAAGACAGAGACAGAGACACTAAGCATGATTGTGCCTAGTTCAGAATTTTGCCTAGACCTGAGGCAAAGCAAGGTGGCTTAGAAACTGGGGGCATTCCAGATTCAAGCAGGAAATAGCCCCTGCCCTGAAGGAGTTCGAAGTCAAGTAAGTAAGGCTGTATTATGCCTAGTGAAAGACCAAAGCTCCCCCTATACTTTTTATCTATAGAGCGTCCAAGTTATTCTGTGCCTGGGAAGCCAGGGAGGGAGGTAGGGCCTGAATAAAGATATTTTTAAAGAAAAAAATTTTTTGCTTGCATGAATTGAGCTTTATTTTTTTCCTCACTTAATAATATTAAAAAAATATTTTGGAAACCTTCAAGCTCAAACCTCAAAACTCAGATAACTAGACAAATAAAAATCTTTGCAACACTTATAACTCTAGTAAATATGAATAATAATTATTATTGGTATAGACCTATCTATAGATAACTATATTATTCCATAATTCTTGGTAAGTGCATTAGTGAAATGCAAAACAAAGTACTTTATATGTGGGGGTTGGGAAGAAAGGGAGAGGAGGTCAAGCTTAAAAGCTTCCTGGAAAAATAGGGTTTAATCTCTGTGAGTCTAATGTAAATTGTGGACCATGGAGGGTTGTAGTGGAAGGAGCCCTGGGTTTAGAGCCAGAGAATGTGGGTTCAAATCCCAGATCTGCTATTTACTGTTTGCATGAGCTCAAGTGATGCAGTTAACTCTCCTCAGCTCTAAACTGAAGGGCTTGGACAAAGTCAGGTATCCTTAACCTGTGATCATTGGGTTTTTTAAATAGTATGATAACTATATATTCACTATAACTGAAGAAATTATTACAGTACAGAAACAGTATAATTGTTTCCTTTGGGATCTTCTGTATTTTATTTTCTGCATTTTAAAACACCCCTAAAGAGTGTTCTATCGGCTTCCCTGGGCTACCCAAGGGGTCCATGATGCACAAAAACAGGTGAAGAACCCCCGGCTTAGATGATGTCTCAGGTCTCCCCTGACTTTAAATCCTGTGGGTTGGCAGACTGAGGCCTTCAGCAAAGACTGCGGCCCTCCCTTCCCCAACATTCGTTTCACTGCCAGCAAGGCCCAGCTCTGACGTCGGGAGAGCAGTCTCGAGGGCCAAGTCTCTGGCGACCATCCTTCTCTGGGTCTCTGCTGACACTGCCAACTTAGAGTCCAATGGATGCCCATCCCTGGTTCCTAGGGAACAGAACTAGGCCTGGGCTGCTCACTCTGAACACTCCAAGAACGAGCCTGATGCCTCTGAAGTAAGGCCAGGAGGCATTCCTTCCCTCAGTGTCCCACAGTGTTACTGGAGGTAACTGTGCCCCTGGTGCAGTTGGATATTTCCCTAAGGAGCCAAGTTCCCCCCTTTGGACTGAGTTCCTAGCTAATGCCTGGAAAGAAGTGCCTTTGTCCTTTGGGATTAGGTGGCTGTTTTATATATTCTCTTTGCCTGATAAGGGCCCTGGTCTT